>NW_026621038.1:0-2850 GCF_000801105.2 Raphanus sativus
GATTCTTAATTTCATTAGTTTATTTGAACATATATTTTATTAAAATTAATTAATTTTTTACCAAAACATATAGTTTTTTATCAGCCTTTTCATTTATGGACTTTAAACCCATAAAAGTTAGAAGCAAAATATGAAGCTTGAGTCTATTATAAAATACATTGAACCCAAATGAAGCCCATAACACTAGATAAACATTAACGCATGACAAACACGTATGTGATAAATACCCTCACTTACGCCACCTACTCAACATTTATTATAACTACCCCATCAAATCTATTTACTCACTATCTCTAGTTTTTCTTCCTTCTCTTGTTAGCCTCATTCTTTATTGTACGTTTGAGTTATTCTTGGGTTCATCCATTCGGTGAACTTTTAGGTTCACCAGCCAATAAAAATCAAGTTTTTCATAATTAATATCTTCTCAAAAAGGAAACAAAATATCGTCAAGTTATATTATATTTTTAAAATAAATAAAATAAAAACAAACAAAAATAATAGTAGTTACAAAAAATGATTTAAAAAATATATTTTTAACATTGTCAAAAAAAAATAAACCCTGAACCCTAAATTCTAAACCATAAACCTTTAAGTATACCCTAAATCTTTGGGTATACGCTAAACCCTTGGATAATCTTAAACTTTAAACCCTAAATTCTAGTATATGTAAAAAAAATTAGATATTTTAAAGCTGTCATCGAAATACAAAACTCTAAATCTTAAACTCTAAACCCTAAACCCTTGGATAAACCCTAAACACATGGATAATCCTAAATTTTAAATTAAAAACACTAAAAACTAAAAAAATAAATCTTAAAAATACTAAACCCTTAATCTTAATCCCTAAACTCTTTTTAGGATTAAGGAATTGATATTTTTAAAATTTAATGTTTAACTTTTTTAGTTTAGAATTTAGGGTTTAGTGTTTTGATGATGGAGTTAAAATATTTATAGTTTTTGTTTTGCATATATTACTATGTTTATTTATTTTGAACATTTTTTAATTTTAAAAACATAATATAACTTGATAATATATTATTTTTAAAAATTTTTTAAAAGATATCAATTGTAAAATGAGTGATTCCTATTGGTTCGATTAACTTCTAGATCCCGCCACTATACATTGGTTGGATTAACTTCTAGGTCCCGCCACTATACATCTCTTATTTTTTTCTCATATTTTTTCTGATTGGGTCTCACTCTCACCTTATTGTGTACCGACCAGATTTTTTCCAATATATTTATTATTTTAAAATTCATTAATAATTATTATAGCTAAAAGTTATGGAAAGCTAGTCATTCCATACGGAGGAAAGCTAGCGTCGACGCGGTTCGAAGAGACGAACTGTTTGTTGCTGGCGTCGTAAAGACCATCGCCGAAGACGAAGAGCGTCTGGGCGAGGGAGACGGTGGGGAAGTGAAGAAGGAGAAGCGAGAAGAAGGAGAGAGAGAAGAGGTGAGGTTTGGGATTCGCCATTGAAAGACAGTGAAGCTCTGAGAGAAACTGAAACCGACGCTGTTTTGTTTGATCTGAGTTACTGTGGACGGTGGTTGTTTAGTTAAAAGTTAAAACAATGGTGGAGCCACGTGACCAACGTTTCTATTTGTTTAGAAAATTATTCATCTATCTTATTAAAGCTGAAGTACAATTTCACTGTGTTTGGATACTTGGATAAGAGTTTTAAAAAAAATTGGTGTGTTTGGAAACATGGATTGTAGTTTTTAAAAATAATAATTTTGTTTGGAAACAAAGATAGTAGTATTAAACAGAAAAATTAATGGGCTTAAGTCATTAAGTCCATCATAAAATAATGTTGTCAATATATATAAGAAAAATACAATACAAAGTCCAATTTGAAATACCAACTCAAATTATGGTTTTTATATTTCATATTAAGTTTTTAAAATATAATATATGTAATTATTTATATGATGATACGTATTAAATACTATTAATTATATGATTACTTATATGATGGTACATACAAAATACGATTAATTATATGATGAAATTATATGATATATAATAATGACTAAGGATGGGTTTTCAAACATCCATACGGGTTTGGTTCTGATTGGTTTGCGTTTCGGGTTTTCGAGGTCAAAGATTTCAGTTCTATTAGGATGTTTCTAAATTTTTGTTTGAGTTTAATTCGGATCTTTGCGGGTTTAGTTTGGATAACCTATTTAAATTATTTTTAAAGTTTTAAATCACTATATATTTTAAATTTCTCAAAATCTATAAATAAAGTAATATATTACCTATAAATTTAAATAACATATGTCAGAATACCTAAACTTAACATATCAATTGGGTTGATTTAAAATTTTGGATACGGAATCAATAATTATTTTAAGTATTTTTGGTGATTTGAGTATACTTTAACTATTTCAGATATTTGTTTTTGACTATCTATATATATTTTCAAGTATTTTAAACCAATTTAAAATTATCATTCTTGATGTTTTATATACGTTAAATATAAAAATAATTAATATATAAATATATAAATCTATCTTTAGATAAATTCATGTACACGAATATTTTGGTTCGGATCCGATTCGGTTCTCTAACTAACAAAATTTTGAATAATTCAACTATTTAATCAATTTATGTGCAGGTTTGGTACTATATTTACGGATTGGTATCAGTTCTGTTCCTCGGATTCATTTTACTAAACCCTAATAGTTACATGAAAAACAAATATCATCATATTTTTAAAAATATACATCCGCGTAGGTGCAGAGATCAAAGTTTATAATCATTTATTTTAACAATAAGCCAAATAAATATGTTGATTGAAGAGCGAATAAAACAAAACTAGAGAAATACATAGTTTATCAGAGACA
>NW_026621039.1:0-2847 GCF_000801105.2 Raphanus sativus
AGGCTGTCTCTCCCTGGATCTCTTGTAGGTGGGTAGATGCTTTGATAATCCTTGCAAACAGAGAATCAAAGACTCAATCTGCTTCAAGGCTTGTGGATAGTTGATAGATGTTGATGATGAACTTTGCTAAAGAGCTATGGATTGCTCAGAAGCTGTTTTGCTACTCAAAGACACAGAATCACCCTGTATTGTCTAAGATGGATTCACAAGAAATTCCTTCCTTTAAGTGAGATCAATGTTCTTAAGCTGAACAGAGAAAGCAAGAGACAAAAGCAAGCAAAGCTGCTGTAAAATTCTTAGATTCAAAGTTGTTTCTCTCTTGGATGCTGCCGTGAGTTTTAACACCAAAACAAGTCTAACCTAACCAAATTGGTTAAGAATTTCGAAATCCCTCCCTAATCCCAATTAAAATTGGTTTACTAATCCTAATTTGTCTCTGGTTTGAATTAAATGAAAACCAATGAAAACCAAATAAGCCCAGCCCAATTACATTGCAATTAAATTAAACCAACAGGCTGGTTTATCTTGAATCTCTCCTCCTGGTCTTGTACCCACGAAATTGGCTAAGTATTTGAGACTCTCCACTTGTACTCTCAGCCTTAATCGAGTTACTGGTCCGGTCCACAAGCTGGCTAGCTCGTCTGGTTCTTCTCTGCTCAAGTCTGGCTCTTCTCTGCTCAAGTCTGGCTCTTCTTTGCTCAAGTCTAGCTCTTCTCTGCTCAAGTCTAGCTCTTCTCTGCTCAAGTCTAGCTCTCCCTCGTCAGACTCACTCAGCTCTCCAATGTCTCTACTCATGGCTACACCATCCCCTCCTCCTTTAAAAGGATTTGTCCTCAAATCCGAGCCTTGTAAGATGATAGAACCATTCTCCTTATGCTCCAAAAGCAATGCCTTTATTGCTATGAGAAATCTGAGCACATAAAGCTCCCCTCCAGGCTCAAACACAAAGAATTGTAAGCCTCTCACGTGTCTTAGATACCCAGGTGAGATGTTCCCATTGCAAACAACACTTAAGGCACACTGCTCCTTCTCATTGTTTAGCTTAGATCTCACTGCTTCTGATTGAACTTTTCCCCACTGATACCAAGAACAAGCCTTGATCTTAGACTTCTGGGCACGTGGTCTCAGCTTAGAGAAACCAGAAACTAGCATTGGTTCTTCCTGATCATGCAAGAACCCTTCCAACTCAAGCTTCAATGCTGCTGCTATTTGGATCAGATTGCTGGTAATGCTTTTATGCACACAAAAGCTCCCTCCTGGTTCAAAAACAAGGTGTTGCAGCCCCTTAACAAACTTCAGATGATCTACTATGCTGGTCTGAATCCATACAGGAGGTTTGATTAGTAGATCACAAGAAAAAGATTTAATGATATCACCTTCTTGAACCACAGTTATAACTGCCAATTCATGAGCTTTAGGTGATCCATTAAGCACTCCTTCTTCAGCTTTGTTTTGACCAGGCACGTGATCACATATAACTGATGATCTCTCCTCTTGTTTCAGATCATTATGCAAGTAATCTCCTTGACAAGAAGTGGCTGGTTCTAGTGCTCTCTCACCCTGTTTTGCTGCAGTTTCTTCTTTCTTCTCTGCTGGTTCCTTCTGGTAACAACTTAGCTCATCAGCTCTTGATGCTGGACGTGGCACTGACCTCTTTTGAGGAATATTCACCACAGCAGTGAGTGAGTGATCGACCATGTTCCTGAGTTGTTGCTTGAACTGTGGGCTTTGCAATTCCTCAAGATATGCTTGATGTAACTGCAATTTTCTTGCTGCCTCACCACCATAGTATGTCCTTGGCTCATCTTTTGGTGTTCTAGCACGTCCTTTAGCTGACCCAGATTGGCTGTGCATCCTTTCCAAATCAGTTTGACCATACCTCTTGGCTACAAACCTTTTCTTCATGACAGCCTTCATCTCATACCAAGAAGAAATCTGTTGCTCTCCATATTGTCTCCTGGTATTAGCTGTCTGATACCACCAATCAAGTGCATAACCACATAAACCAGTAGATGCCAATTGAGCCTGCTTCTCTGCTGTGTACCCCTGAAACTTAATAATTAAATCCATCTCCTTTTCCCATTCTAGATATGTATCAGGATCAAAGTCCCCATAGAAAGGTGGAATCTGGATCTGTTTTTTTCTTCTTTGCAACAGCTCTCTTGTCACTGGTTGTTTAGCCTTCTCTTCTTGTTTTCTAAAATAAAACATAGTAGATTGCTGGATAGTAGATACAGGTCGTGACCTAGGTTAAGAAAATCAACCCTAAACCTTCAAGAGGCTCTGATACCACTTGGTGCAGCCCTGGAATGGCTGTCTCTCCCTGGATCTCTTGTAGGTGGGTAGATGCTTTGATAATCCTTGCAAACAGAGAATCAAAGACTCAATCTGCTTCAAGGCTTGTGGATAGATGATAGATGATGATGATGAACTTTGCTAAAGAGCTATGGATTGCTCAGAAGCTGTTTTGCTACTCAAAGACACAGAATCACCCTGTACTGTCTAAGATGGATTCACAAGGAATTCCTTCCTTTAAGTGAGGTCAATGTTCTTAAGCTGAACAGAGAAAGCTAGAGACTTTGAAACAACTTGTATGAAAAGGTTTTAGATTAAAAGTTGAATAGTTTCTCAAAAGCTGCGTACAAGTCTTTTAAAAGAAATCGACAACTACCCTAAGAATAAACCAAGTGGTTTAATCTTATTCCTATTCTAAACCCACGAAATTAAGTCTTATTAAACCCCTAATCCCAATTAAAATTGGTTTACTAATCCTAATTGTCTTGGTTTAAATTAAATGAAAACCAAAGAAAGCCCAGCCCAATTACATTGAAATTAAATTAAACCAAC
>NW_026621040.1:0-2839 GCF_000801105.2 Raphanus sativus
ATGGATTATGTTTAGAAAACCAATTTATTAACCAAATTTGGTAACCTCCGCTGAGCAATCGATCACCACATTCGCGTTTCGGAACCTACATATATGTATGTTTTTGTGATTAAACTTATACAATTTTTTGTTTGTATTATACTCACACAAATTGTTAGTCATATGAGTACTCTGAAATTATAGTTAGTTGACAGTTCCAGGGAGAAAGAAGTGAATCCCGAATTTAAAATTGAATTAGTGGTTACAATATTTGTATAAAATACATAATTATCAGTTATTATTAATATTTAGAAGGTGGTTATATTTTAAATTGGATCTAACTCACATCAACTGGTCATGTTGGAGAATTAATAGAAAAGATGTGAATAATTTCTCCTATATATCAGAGCTTACACATTTCTGGGAAGTAGACGGCATGTACTTGTTTAGAACTCTTGAACCGATGGTAAAGAAGGATTTTGAAGCCACTGTTGTGATCATAATGCTAAGTAGATCACAAGCCATTGATGGCAAATCGCCATACCTATGAATATTATCTTTCCGCCACTGTAGAATATCCAATCTTTCAAAACTATTCATATCTAGTACAGGTTCATCCAGATAAGTTTAGAGAATTGTCTTTCCACTCGCAGCAACACTATTTTTGTGAAACGCAAAAAATTCCTGTAATGTTTAGAAATAAATAAACTGTTAAAATGATTTCGCTAATTTTCAGAATTAATTTTAAAAAGAACGAAAAACATGAGACTTACACCATAGTTCACAAACGTTCCTTTTGGTCCTCCACAAACATTTTATCAAGTTATATTTTGTTGTTTATGTTCAAATTTATTTTCCAAAATATTGGCTGTGAGTCCATGTTAATTATCAAGTGAGGATTTTCATGAATGTTTTTCTTATTTTTTAATTTGAGTTGTGAGAAGAAATAATTAAAAATACATTATTCTAAAATAGCGATATGGACAAACATTATCGAGTCTTTTAAAATGCCTAAGGTTTTTGTCAATTTTTTCCGGTAAATGTGATCTTATGAGGATGCATACGTACCATTTTCCATTATTTTAATAAAATTACACATGATTAGCAATATATTAATGGTAAAGTTTTTGTGTGTTTCTCTTAGTTTAACATGTTCGAATGAAATGAATTAAGAATATGATGAATTACGAAACTCCGTCAACGCTTCATTAATAATTTAAAAGATAAAGAAAACCTTATCAGAGATAAATATTTGGAAGGAAAAAAAAACCAAAAATTTAAGTGAGAAACAAAGATGATAGAAACTTTTAAAACTATGAATTGAAACTACGGTTGACAGGCTGATAAGAATTATAATTTCTTATCACTTACTGTGGTGCTTGCGGGTGTTTATAACGTCCTTAGTCTCTGGTGGATTTGTTGCGCTACATTCTATTCATACTTTTCTCCCCACATGGTGTTATTGGCTTGCTCTTGGTAGGGTCTCATAATTGGAATGATCCGGTTGGCTTAGTTGCAGCCGGAGTGTGTTTCATCATCTGCCACAGCTACTTCACGGTGTATAAATCCGTGTGTTTGATGTATAAGCCTGCAAGACTCACCGAAAGCAGAAGCCATCACTTCAAAGCTCTAATTTATGTATATGTTTGTTACCTTCAATCGGATGAGATATTTGAAGTAAAATTTAGATAGTCGATTGAAAATAGATTTAGTAGACATGTTATGGTAGATCTAAAAAGTCTTTACCTTTTCATCAAGGAAAAGAAGAATGATTCCCATAAACTCGATATTTTTTTTGTTATGGGTATCTCAGAAATGAAGGAGGCCAGCAACCACGAACCGAGCAGTTCAACCAAGGCAGAGAGAATCGAAAGTTGAGTGGCAGGCGACGGCTTTAGCAACTGGAGCAGCAGATGAAGTAATTTTCGAGAAGATGTAATAAAATTCTATTTGAAGAAGAATTGATGAGAGAATAAGAGATGAAAGGTTCCTTTGTTTAGATAGATTATATATAAAGCGGAATGTAGGAAGTGTTACGAACATTTTATTATTGATTAACGAAGTAAATATGGGAGATGTAAAGGTAGAGTAAGAGAAACTGATTCATGAAAACACAAACAATCGTTTGTGTTTAGATTAGTCTACATGGATTTGCCCCAAAAAAATTAGTCTACAGAGATTCTAGAAACCCTAGACTCCGTTGAATAGAAAGTTTCGGACACAAGTGGTATACTGGACCAAATAAATAATTTTATGTTATCAAAACCCATATTCAAAACGAATTATATCATGCGAAATCCATTTGATTTTTTTTGTAAACTAAGACTTGGAAACTGAATTTCCTATAATCTGCAAAAGAATGTGTAGTTTTGAATCCGAAACCTGAGTGTAGAAGTATTTAACCCTTAACCAGTAGGCTACAATAAATTATTTGATAAATCACTAAAACGTCAGTCTAATAATCCAAAAAAATAAATGCAGGTCCCATAATCTGTCCATGTGGACAGCCTTAGCAGAGAGTAAACTCTCATATTATAATAAAGATTTATAGAGTTATTAACTTACAAAAAGTTCCTCTTTTATATTTTTCTTTTCTAAAATATACCTTTTATATAAAATAATAAAATCATTAATTTTACCATGACAATATTAATTGAATTTTAAAAATTCGACTTTCATAGTATTTTCTTATGTTGTTTCGTGTATATATCTTCTATAGAATTTAATTGTAATTTTTAATATAATTTTACTGTATATTATCAAAATATATTGAACTCTTTAGAAAAATATTGATAATATACATTCTGAATATAAAAAACAATACAATTTTTTTATTTGTACATATATATATATAAAATAT
>NW_026621041.1:0-2837 GCF_000801105.2 Raphanus sativus
TTATTATCAAACCAGGATGAACCACGATCTAAGAAGCTTTATTTGGAACCACTAATCTGGTGCAGCCCTGGAATGGCTGTCTCTCCCTGGATCTCTTGTAGGTGGGTAGATGCTTTGATAATCCTTGCAAACAGAGAATCAAAGACTCAATCTGCTTCAAGGCTTGTGGATAGATGATAGATGTTGATGATGAACTTTGCTAAAGAGCTATGGATTGCTCAGAAGCTGTTTTGCTACTCAAAGACACAGAATCACCCTGTATTGTCTAAGATGGATTCACAAGGAATTCCTTCCTTTAAGTGAGATCAATGTTCTTAAGCTGAACAGAGAAAGCAAGAGACAAAAGCAATCAAAGCTGCTGTAAAATTATTAGATTCAAAGTTGTGTCTCTCTTGGCTGCTGCCGTGAGTTTTAAAACAAAAACAAGGTCTAACCTAACCAATTTGGTTAGCAATTTCGAAATCCCCTCCTAATCTCAATTAAAATTGGTTTACTAATCCTAATTTGTCTCCGGTTTGAATTAAATGAAAACCAAGAAAACCAAATAAGCCCAGCCCAATTACATTGCAATTAAATTAAACCAACATGCTGGTTTATCTTGGTTCTCTCCTTCTGATCTTGTATCCACGAAATTGACTAAGTGTTTGAGACCCTTCACTTGTGCTCTCAGCCTTGATCTGGTTACTAGTCCATTCCACAAGCTAGCTAGCTCATCTGGTGCTTCTCTTCTCAGGTCCAGTACAGGTTCATCAGCTTCAAGCTCCTCTTCTAAGTCAGGTTCAATCAGATCTTCATCATCAGACTCACTCAGCTCTCCAATGTCTCTGGTCATGGCTACAGAGAATCAAAGACTCAATCTCCTACAAGGCTTGTGGATAGATGATAGATGTTGATGATGAACATTTCAAAGTCCTGTGACTAGTGGCTAGATGATAGCTATTGACTGGAGACTGCACCAAGTGGTATCAGAGATCCAGGGAGAGTTAGCCTTGGTGCAGCCCTGGAATGGCTGTCTCTCCCTGGTTCTGGTTCTGGTCTTGGTTCTCCTCATCAGTAGCCTCCTCATCAGTGTCACTCAGCTTCTCCTCAAGGTCTCTGGTCATGGCTACACCATCCCCTCCTCCTTCAAAAGGATTTGACCTCAAATCCAAGCTCTGTATGATGATAGAACCCTGATCACTCAACACCAGATTGCATGATATGGCCTTGAGAGATATCCTCACTTCTCTATTCTTTCCAGGGTCAAATACAAAGCTCTGCAATCCTTTCTCATGTCTCAAAAACATCTTGGAACTCTTCTCAAGGTAGGTACCTTCAAAGGCAGATGATTCCTCCTCTTTGTTGAGTTTGAAGCTGACTGCTCCTCTCCAGGATGATCCTACACACGTCCTAGTCATGATCATAAGACCATATACTCTCAGTTTAATCTCCCTCTGGTCAGGAGGTCGTGTGGTTTGGTCCCCATACTCATCCTCCTGTTCTGGCTCCTCTTTAACCACCACCAGTTCCTGTTTATCTCTTCTCAGCTTGTTCTGATCAGTTATGAAGCTGATAAAGGATGTGTTGCCTCCTGTTCTTCCTCTATGTTTACTGCAGCTAGTTAGGATCACTCCATCCTCTCTCCCTTCAAAAAGATTTGACCTTAAATCTTGTTCTTTAGGAGTGAATGAACCCTGCAAATTAAGCTTGTATGAAACTGTTTTCTGACCAAGAAAATTGTTACTTCTTCTACCAACACTCAAGCTTCCTCCTGGTTCAAAAACGACTTGTTGCAGTCCCTTGACAACTCTCAGATGCTCTACTAAGGTGAACTGAAAATATACCATAGGTCTGATCAGTAAATCACAAGAAAACAATCTAATGAATTCACCTTGTTCAATCAAAGTCTCAAGTGGCTCTTTATGAACTACAAGTGCCTCATCAGGTTCTCCTTCTTCTTTAGCCTTGTTTTGATCATGATTAAGACCACACAAAGCTCCTGGTACGTGCTCCTCTTGCTGTAGTTGAATCTCTGATATCTTCACAGCCGGTTTTGTTGCAATCTTTTCCTTATGCTCTGCTGGTTCCTTCTTGTAACAACTTAGCTCATCATCTCTTGATGCTGGACGTGGGACTGGCCCCTGATGTGGGATTTTGATCACAGCAGTGAGTGATTGATCTATCATGTTCCTGAGGTCTTGCTTGAACTGTGTGCTTTCCAATTCCTCAAAATATGCTTGATGTAGCTGCAACTTTTTTTGTGTCTCACCACCATAGTATGTCTTTGGCTGATCTTTTGGTGTTCTAGCACGTCCTGTAGCTGCCCCAGATTGACAGTGTATCCTTTTCAAATCAGTTTGACCATACCTCTTGGCTACAAACCTTTTCTTCATGACAGCCTTCATCTCATACCAAGAAGAAATCTGTAACTCTCCACACTGTTTTCTTTTGTTAGCAAGTTGATACCACCATTCAAGTGCATACCCATAAAAACCAGTAGTTGCTATATGAACCTGCTTCTCTGCTGTGTATCTATGGCAATGAAAAACGAAATCCACATCCTTTTCCCATTCTAGATATGTATTTGGATCAAACTCTCCATAGAAGGGTGGAATCTGGATAACTTTTTCTCCTCTTTGCAACAGCTCCCTTGTTGCTGGTTGTTTAGCCTTCTCTTCCTGTTTTCTAAGAGAAAACATTGTAGATTGCTGGATAGTAGATGGAAGTCGTGACCTAGGTTAAGAAAATCAAACCCTAAACTTTCAAGAGGCTCTGATACCACTTGGTGCAGCCCTGGAATGGCTGTCTCTCCCTGGTTCTGGTTCTGGTCTTGGTTCTCCTCATCAGTAGCCTCCTCA
>NW_026621042.1:0-2829 GCF_000801105.2 Raphanus sativus
GTAGCCATGACCAGAGACCTTGAGGAGGAGCTGAGTG
Source organism: Raphanus sativus (assembly GCF_000801105.2). NCBI lineage: Eukaryota > Viridiplantae > Streptophyta > Magnoliopsida > Brassicales > Brassicaceae > Raphanus > Raphanus sativus. Next base: position 38 of record NW_026621042.1, read on the forward strand.
ACACTGATGAGGAGGCTGCTGATGAGGAGAACCAGGACCAGAACCAGAACCAGAGAGATACACCAGGAGAACCAGCTAGTGTGTGGATTGGACCAATGACTAGATCAAGGCTGAGAGCACAAGAGAAGAGTCTCCTACACTTAGCCAAAATCGTGGGAGGTGTTTGCAAGGGAGATAACCAAGACAAACCAGCCTGTTGGTTCAATTTAATTAAATTGTAATGTTTCTGGTTATTGGGCTTTCATTTAATTTAAACCAGAAACAATAAACCAAGTTTGGGTAGGATTAGGATTTTAAATTAGACCAATTTCGATTTTAATTAGTATTAGGATTAGGATTAAACCATCTGGTTTAAGCCTAGGGTTTTCTTTGATTTCTGTCGACATTTGTTTAAGAGTTCATGGCTGCTTGCTTTGAAACTCATTCAACTTTCAATCTAAGAATTATTTTCTCAAGTTGTTTCAAGTCTTTAAGCTTTCTCTGTTCAGCTAAAGGAACTTTGATCTCACTTAAAGGAAGGATATCCTTGTGAATCCATCTTAGACTATACAGGGTAATCCTGTGTCTTTGAGTAGCTATCCAACTTTGCAGCCACACCATAGCTGTAGAGTGTCGACCATAGTTCAACAGAGTGCTAGTAGCCTCCTAGAACACCCACTTCCATTACCTTCAAGTGATCCAGGAGCATAAGCCATACCCAGGCTGCACCAAGTGGTATCAGAGCCTCTTGAAGGTTAGGGTAAGAAATTATAATCAGGTTTCATCAACTGCACACGGTTTTGTACTCTTTGGTAGCTGATCTACCACCACATCGTTTGGAAGAGCAGAAGAGTGGCAGAGAAGTGAAGCTACAACCAGTAAGGATCTGGGAGACTTGTGAACTTGTTTGGTAATGTATCTTGATGTATTTGCTGGAGGATATGGTCATATGGACCAGAAGCTTTCATGGCGTGGGCTAGCAGCCTAGAGAGTTTCATTATGCAGAATCAAGTATCCTCATTGGAAAGCCTATCCCTTGCTGTTAGTTTGCTGAGAGGTGAGGCTAAAGCATGGTGGAGGGTAGAGAAAGAAGCTCGTTGGTATGATGAGGAACCAATCTACACTTGGAGTGAGCTTAAAATAGTCATGAGTTTTAAGTATTTGCCTGGTTTCCAATGGGAGGAGAAAGAACCAGATTTTGATTTTTTCTTGGAAGAGATTGAACAACCAGATTCACTACCAGAGGATTCAGTGTCCAAGATGGCAGTTGAACAGGAAGGAGAAACACAAGAGCTGTGTTTATATGTGCCTGATCAAACAAAGAAAGAAGAGGAAGTGCTTGGAGAGTCATCTACAGCTTCTGAATCAGTCCTTGTCTTGGTTAATCAAGGTGATAACTTTAAGACAAGAACTTGTGATTTACTGGTCAGGAATATGGTAGGTGTTAAGTTCAGTGTGATGGATCATCTGAGAGCTGTAAAAGGCTGGCAGCAAGTTGTTTTTGAACCAGGAGGAAGCTTGAGTGCTAGTAGACGAAGCAACAACAAGCTGGCTCAGAAAACAGTTTCATATAAGCTTGATCTGCAAGGTTTCTTCACTCCTGAAAAACAAGATTTGAGGTCAAATCTTTTTGAAGGGAGAGAGGATGGTGTGATCCTGAGTAGCTGCTATGAAAAGGGAAGAGAGTCAGGAGGTAACACGTTCTTGATCAGACCCCTAACTGATCAGAACAAGCTGAGATCCATAAAACAAAAACTTGTTGTGGTTAAAGAGATACCAAAGCTTGAGAATGAATATGAGGATCATTACACACGACCACCAGACCCTATGCAACAGAGAATCAAAGTTTTAATGAGCATTGGCCAAGGTGTATTGGGAGAGATCAGAGGTATTCTCCTAGGCAGCCAGAAGGAGCTAGTACTTGAACCGGGTGATCTTGTGTGGATTCACATGAGAAAGGAGAGGTTTCCTGCTGAGAGGAAATCAAAGCTGCTACCAAGGAAAGATGGACCTTTCAAAGTGCTGAAAAGAATCAACAACAATGCCTACGAGATTGATCTTGAGGGGAAGTACACAATCAGTTCTACTTTCAATGTTTCTGACTTGGATCCTTATTTTGCAGATGAATCAGATTTGAGGTCAAATCCTTTTAAAGGAGGAGGGGATGGTGTAGCCATGACCAGAGACCTTGAGGAGGAGCTGAGTGACACTGATGAGGAGGCTGCTGATGAGGAGAACCAGGACCAGAACCAGAACCAGAGAGATACACCAGGAGAACCAGCTAGTGTGTGGATTGGACCAATGACTAGATCAAGGCTGAGAGCACAAGAGAAGAGTCTCCTACACTTAGCCAAAATCGTGGGAGGTGTTTGCAAGGGAGATAACCAAGACAAACCAGCCTGTTGGTTCAATTTAATTAAATTGTAATGTTTCTGGTTATTGGGCTTTCATTTAATTTAAACCAGAAACAATAAACCAAGTTTGGGTAGGATTAAGATTTTAAATTAGACCAATTTCGATTTTAATTAGTATTAGGATTAGGATTAAACCATCTGGTTTAAGCCTAGGGTTTTCTTTGATTTCTGTCGACATTTGTTTAAGAGTTCATGGCTGCTTGCTTTGAAACTCATTCAACTTTCAATCTAAGAATTATTTTCTCAAGTTGTTTCAAGTCTTTAAGCTTTCTCTGTTCAGCTAAAGGAACTTTGATCTCACTTAAAGGAAGGATATCCTTGTGAATCCATCTTAGACTATACAGGGTAATCCTGTGTCTTTGAGTAGCTATCCAACTTTGCAGCCACACCATAGCTGTA
>NW_026621043.1:0-2828 GCF_000801105.2 Raphanus sativus
TCTACTCAAGGATTTGGGCATTGAGATCAGTACACCAATGACCATGCATTGTGACAACCAAGCAGCAATACACATCGCAAGCAACTCAGTCTTCCATGAGAGGACTAAGCACATAGAAGTGGACTGCCACAAAGTAAGACAAGCAGTGGAGCAGCTAGTAATCCTTCCATGTTACACTCGGAGTGAGGATCAACTGGCTGATATCTTCACCAAGGCCGCCAGCAGCAAGGTCTGTGAGTTCATTCATCCTAAGCTTGGACTCATAAACCTCACTTGTCACTAATCCCCTTAGCCATGAAGGATTCTACTCTTTTTCCTTTGCTTGGTTTTTATCCCAAGTGGTTTTTCCAAGTAAAGGTTTTAATGAGGGAATGCTTCATGGTTTCCAAGCTTGATCAATCCCTATGGTCAAGCTTGAGGGGGAGTGTTGACATGAAGCAATAATGAGGAGTGGAGACATGAAGCTAGCAAAGACATTGGTGAAGAATAAGAGGCAATGCATGCGCATGAAGAGTTGACGGTGTACTATCCGTACAAGATGAGAAGCTAACCCTTGTGTGTCTTGCAAGGCAAGGAAGAGTCTTATTTAAATCATCAAGAAAGGATACATTAACTAGAAACAAGAGAGGATGTCGATACAAGAAGAATAGAGTCGTTGAGGAAGAAGTCACGGGTTTGTCTAAGGAAGATCAGAGCAGTGAACCGTTGTGAAAGGTCACTATCACTCGTCTGGCCGAGCCAAGATCGACCAGCCTCTCTCCCATTTGTTTATTCCTCTTGTACTATCTCTCATTAGTTTATTGTATCTCTCTTTGTTGATTTGTTCTCTTGTATGTCTTTAAATGTCTTGTAACATGTTCTGAACCAAGTAAAGAGATATGGATTCTTTTTCTCTCTTTCTCTCTTAGTACTCGCAATACTCCTCTCTCTCTTATCTCTCTCTCTCGGTTTATACTAATCCACTCTCTTGTTCTTTAATCCTCATCACAACCCTATTTTAATCTTCATAAAATCTCAACATGGTCAAACCAGGAAATGTTTTAAGATTAAAGAAGGCCATCTATGGACTAAAACAGTCACCAAGAGCCTGGTATCACAAGCTGAGTACAACTCTCAATGGAAGAGGGTTTGTAAAATCAGAAGCTGATCATACCTTATTCACCCTCACAAGCAAGCAAGGAATTGTGGTGATTCTGATCTATGTAGATGATATCATCATCACAGGAAGCAACAAGGAAGGTATCATCTCTACTAAAGCTTTTCTTAAGTCTAGCTTTGATATTAAAGATTTGGGAGAGCTAAAGTACTTTCAAGGGATAGAAATATGCCGCTCTAAAGAGGGGCTTTTCTTATCTCAAAGAAAGTACACACTTGATCTTTTAAATGAGGCAGGAAAGTTTGGAGCAAGAGTAGCTAAGACACCACTTGAAGAGGGTTACAAGATCTTGCGTGAGGGGGAGTTTGAAGATACACCATTTGGCGATTTCAAACTCTATAGAAGGATGGTTGGGAAGCTAATCTATCTCACCATTACAAGACCAGACATCTGTTTTGTAGTGAACCAAGTTAGCCAGCATATGCAAGCACCAAAGGTTCACCATTGGAATATGGTGGAGAGGATCTTGAGATACCTAAGGGAGGCTCCTGGTCAAGGTGTTTGGATGGGTTGCAACAAGAGCACAGAGATTGTAGGGTATTGTGATGCAGATTGGGCTGGTGATAGAGTGGACAGAAGGTCTACTACTGGCTATTGCACCTTCATAGGAGGCAATTTGGTTACTTGGAAAAGCAAGAAGCAGAAGGTGGTATCATGTTCAAGTGCTGAGGCAGAATATAGAGCCATGAGGAAGCTGACCAGTGAGCTTATTTGGATCAGGAACCTGCTGAGAGACTTGGGCATTGAAACAACAACACCAATCACCATGCACTGTGATAACCAAGCAGCCATTCACATAGCTTCAAACTCAGTGTTCCATGAGAGAACAAAACACATTGAAGTGGATTGCCACAAGGTGAGACAAGCTGTGGAGCAGAAGATCATCTTACCTTGCTACACTAGAAGTGAAGACCAGCTAACTGATATCTTCACCAAAGGAGCAAGCACTAAAGTCTGTGAGTTCATTCATCCAAGATTGGGACTCATAGACTTACCTAGATCATGATCCTCTCAGCCATGAAACATCTACTCTTTTTCCTTTGTGTGTTTTTGTCCCATTGGGTTTTTCACACAAAGGTTTTAATGAGGGATGTGTTCATGGTTTCCAAGCTCAACCATGCTGTATGGTTTAGCTTGAGGGGGAGTATTGACATAGGAAATAAAGAGATGAGAAGAAGGGAGGAGCTGGAGTTACTTGATAAAGAACAGATCCGAGCTTACTTCAGTCTCAAGCCATTCCGTACAACTCTTGCCACACAAGGCACCAAGAAGTAACCTAGTGTGCCTTAGAAGGCAAGGAGACAAGTTCAAATTGTGGTCGACAACAAGGAAGAAGCAAGCTGACCGTTGGAGATATTTTTGGACAAGAGGAATAATTAAATCAAGCAAAGTCACATGTTCCATTTAAGCTCTTGGCCGTTGGGGACATGTCACTTTCTCCTCTTGATCAGACCAACTTTCTTTATTCATTTACATTGTTTAATAGTTTTTGTACTTAGGCAATAGATTAGTTTATTATTTCTCAAGTAAGGCAACTTGCCAAGCTTAAGTCTTTATATACTTGTAACATATTCTCATTTTAATTCAAGGAAATAGTTCTCCTTCTTTTCTCTGATTAAAATCGTCACTCTCTCTCTTACTCTCTCTCACTTGTTCTTGATTTATTCACTCT
>NW_026621044.1:0-2826 GCF_000801105.2 Raphanus sativus
TTTTGGTAGAGATAAAAGGGATTCCCAGTTATCATTGATTCCTCACTTCTCCAATGATGTCAGGAAATTTGGAGTGAGACTACACAAGTCTGTTGGAAAGAAGAGGAGAAATTGGAAGAAGCGGAAACGAACCAAGGGAGGTTCTCAGTTACCATTGACTCCTTACTTTTCAGATTGTGTCAGGACATCCAGAGTGCGCAACAAATGCATTTTACATCCATTTGCAAAGCTTCGAGCACTTCTTATTACTGAGATGATAGACAAAGGAGAAAAGTCTATGGAGGAGGCTTTCACACAAGAATGATAAAGCTTCAAAAAGTGGACATTGAGACTTGTTTTGGAGCATGTTCTCATTCTCATCCGGACCAAATTAGATCTCCAAAAGTCAAGCTAATGACTAAAAATAAGCGCTGAGTGGGAGACAATCCACTGTTAGGTAAAAATCAGGGGATATAATCAAGGAAGATGAGTTTCCACAAGAATGACCATGGCTGGCCAGCATCGGTTGATAGAGTATCACTAGCGTCGATCGATCGCCACTTAACTGTGTTGATCGATAGAGGATCAAGAGTATCGATCGCCACTTAACTGTGTTGGTCAATATTCACATCAAAGTTAGGTATACTGTTTTTCCTTGTTAATTATTGTCCTTATGATTTATTCTTCCACCAATCTTAGACTGTATAACACTGGTAACAGTGTTGTTGAAGTCTGGGGGAGGTCGTACTAATATTATAATTTAGATTAGCTATTTAGAATAGGGACCCGAGTAAACGATTGCCATAATATCGACCGACGAGAAGAAGACGATATCGATCGACATAACCAAATCTGCCACGACCGATGACAACACATTTACATCGATCATTATCTATTCCGGTCAGGTATTTCGTTCTAACTTGTTAAATTGAGTACATATGGTTTATTTATCACCAATCTCCGACTTGATAACACCATTATAGTGTTATTTAAGTCTGGGGGAGGTTCTACTGATATTGTGTTTTAGTTAGTGAAAAAAAAACAATAAAAAAATTAAAAAAATAAACCAGATCCAAGTGTAGACGATTGCTTAGCACATCGCCCGATGAGACCAGCTCGATATCGATCGCCAGCACTTCATATCAAACAATCGATTGTCTCTTCATTGTGTCAAACGATCTCTCTAACCATCGACCGATGAGACCATGTCGATATCGTTCGACAGCGCTTCATCTTCAACAATCAATTGATACTTCATTGTGTCGATCAACACAGACATCAGCTAGCTGGTATATCGTTTTTACTTGTTAATTTTGTGCTATTGCTTTAAGATTTTCACCTATCCACCGACTGTGTTACACTGGGGACAGTGTAATTTAAGTCTGGGGGATTACTAACGATTATCTACTTTATGAGTCTTATCTAAAATGTTTTCAAAAAAGGGGATGATGATCTTAATCGATTTACTACTTGTCATCTAACCACTCTTTAGACCAGTCTTATAGTTACTGACTGCAGAAGTACTAGAGATACTAAAGTGGATCAACCTGTCAACTATGTTTGCACTTGCTGAAATTGTTTGAAGGAACCAAAGCTGACCTCCAACTTAATACTGACTTGGTTTGCTTGTCTTGGGGCTTGGTATACAAGGGATCGGAATCCTCCTACAAGTCTGGAAGGTAAAAAGTCTGTGTGTTTCTGGTTCCCTTCCTTCTCTCTCTTCGGCATCTCAAAGATCTAAGTTTAAGTTATAAAAGATTTATATGACTTCTTGAGAGGCAGAGGGGTAGGAGTGTCTCCTGCGACCCCATTATTCTAAATCTCAAGGATGATCACACATTGTGGAAACGAGGGATAGGTAAATTACCTGAGACCCCATTATTCGCTACACTTTGTCAAAATGTATGAGTTACAAATGCAAATGTCAATGAGATAGACTAGATGACCTTTGTGGCATCAAAACCTATTGAAATTGAAACTAATAAGAGATCCAGAGAAGAGAGATGAGGGGAGAAAGGGATCAGAGAAGACTACCTGTGTGTTCAGATACTTGTTTGAGTTGAATCCATGTGTCATTTGATCGATACTCCCAAGGTAAAGCCTACACTTTTATTTTATGTTAAGAAATGAGGTTAGTAGAGGGGAATGTCAGATAAAATTTGCTAATTTGTAGACTAGATGAATTTGGTTGCTAAGCTAGGATAAGGCATAATGAACTTCTATGATTAGGATGTTTAGATATGAATTGCGAACCCATAGAGTGATGACTTCAATATTTTGAATATTTGAGTCCCTACTATTTTCAAACCTTTTCCAAAGACTACTGAGTTTTTGCTTGAGGACAAGCAAAGGAGTAAGTTTGGGCGAGTTGATATACCATGGATTTCACCCATTTTCTACCATGGTATAATAGTATTTTTATTATATAACTACTGTATTTTCTAGCCTGTTAGGTATGTTTTCAGGTTCATGAGCGTTTCATGATAAAGTGATGCTTTTGGATCATTTTGGAGTACAAGAGATAATACACCCGAGTTGACCATTCAAGACCAAGTCGGATGTCAACATTCAGATAAGAATCGATGGATACTTATCCAGAGTTGTCGATCGATGTAGCTGTGAAGATCCGCATACTTAAAGATTATAATCGATCGATACACATCTATTGTTGTCGATCGATATAGAGGACGAAATGGTTTAGCCGACAACTTCACCAAGACTTCACCAAATTACGATATTGCCCCTAACGAGTTTTTAACCTAATGAAAATGCTTAAATACCCTTCTAAGTGTTTTTTGACGGCAAGCTTTAGCAAGCAAACCTTTGTAACCAAAGAGAAAAGTAGAG
>NW_026621045.1:0-2825 GCF_000801105.2 Raphanus sativus
GCACCCTCCGCGTCACTCTTACTCGACCCAAACGAACTACGAATGGCTTGATCCTCTTCAGAGGTACGTAGGCAGCCTTAACCGGCGCAGCTATAACCAAACCACACAAATCAAGTCGAGATCACCGGCAAGATCAGTGAGTTAAATCACGACTCGAGCAGGCCTGCCTTGGCGAATAAAACTGCCTCTGGAGAGGCTCAGCTTCGTCGAGTAAATTCGCCGTCACGTCGAGTAAGCTTGACAGTTAAAATCGCGATCCAAGGGCCCCCTACCTTCAGCGAGTAGAATTGTCCCGAGGGAGGGGAGAGAAGGCGCGAAACGTGGCGACCGAACTCTTCTACTTCTTCCTACCTTCAGCGAGCAGACTTGCCCAAAGGAACCGCGAAACGGTGTCAGTTGGATTCACAAAAGGAAACGACTACCCGTCTCAAAGTCATCCCTACTTGGAAGGGAACTAATCAATAAAACAAGAATGAAATCCAAAGTCCCAAACCGGGGAAATGCGGCAAAAGCTTCGCAGTTAGTTCAGAAGAAGTACGGGCAACAACATCCGAATGGAAAAAGGATTCAAACTACAATACAACACTAAGATCCTTAAAGGGAAAAGTAAATAATATTACAACACACAGAAGAAATCAAAGGCCACGACCCTCGGAATGAGTCTCCGAATCAGCCCCTTCGATGTCTTCGATAGCAGTTTCAGCCTCCTTTGCCGTCTCCTCTACCCCTTCTTCGCAATTGACAAGGAGAGGAGAAGGCGAATCGCCGATCTCACCTTCCTCCTCACTTGAAGATCCGTCAGAAATCACAACTTTAGGAGGAGACGCCGCCTTGGCAGGAGGTTCAGTAATTGAAGCAAGTTGTCCATCTTCCGAGCGCTGAAGGAGAGCCACAGCATCGGGATTCATCACGCTTACATTTGAGCCGAACAGGTCCAACGATGCTAAGGCATTTTCGTCGACATACGGAGACGGGAGAACGAGAGGCGACAACGAGAGATCGGATTCCGAGATAGGCATTACCGTAAGCCGAGCAACCTCCTCCGCATACTGCTTTTCCTGCGCAGCAAACATGTCGACATGCTCCTGTGTCAAAGGAGCCCCGCTGTTCAAGATCAGCTCAAGACAGTTTTTCGTTCCCATCGCCTGACCGTAAAGGTTGCGAGCCAGATCGAATTCGCCACGCCGAGACTCGCGGTCCCGAATGTTGTTGAAGCGGACATTAGCTTTGGCGATCATCGCGCTCAGAACCCTCACTCTCTCCTGAGTGACTTCGTAAACCCGGGAATCCCTAAGTCGCTTCCCCTCTGAAGCTAACTCTGCAGCAATAGACGCGTTCTGCTCCTCCAGATCCGCCACCCTCTTCCTCAGAACTGCGTTCTCCTCGCTCAGCCTATTCCTCGAGAATTGAGAGGACTTCAGTTTGTCCTCCAACTTCTCGAACTGCCCTCGAAGGATCTCCTTGTCCTCTATGGCCTTGTCCTTCACCTCCTTGAGCTCCCCTTTAACGCGATCAATCGCGAGCTGCCGCACTCGAGCAAGCTTTTCGGCCGCCGCCAACTGAACCACAGTGTGCCTCAGCTCGCCTTCATACGCCGCAACGAGCATGTTCATATTTGCCTCATTCTGCAAAAATCCAAATTTTGCCTTAGAAAAATATAAAGTAAAAGGGGAGAAAGAAGATTGAAGAGAAAGATTGGAACCAGATAATTACCCGCTTACTCGAGCACGCGACTTCGGTATACAGCTCTTTGAACGCAAGCTCTTCGACCGGAGGAAGCCCAGCGGGAGCGCCCCGAATCTGACGAGTCAACTCAGCACATCGCGGGGGATTCAAAATCAACGGCGTCCTCTCATCGTAAGAAAAGTTGACTTTATCCCTGAAGTTTGGAGGCAACCCTCTTGCAGAAAAGTTCCCACCGCCGGATCCGCCGAGTTGAGGCGCGCTCTGAGCGCTGCTCGGAGGTCCCACTGCATTTTTCTTCTTCGCAGGACATCCTCCGTCTTCAGCGACTCCCTCCTGGAGAGAGACCGTGTCGTGACCAGGAGAAGCGGTAGGAGGAGAAGAATCCCTCGGGTTTTCTTCGGACTGAATCCCGAGAGATGGATCGACGGCAGCATCCTGCGCTACGTGAGGATCTTCGCCACTCCTCTTCTTCTTCCTCCTCTTCTTCTTTTCAAGGGACCCCGAAGGAGCAGGTTCCTCAGAGGGGTCAGAGACGCTTCGGTTCTCCACATCAGCTGCTACATCCGCTTCATTACTCGCAGTCTCATCGCGAGCTCTCTTCTTTCCGGTCTTCTTCTTTTTCTTTTTCTTCTCGGCGGGATCAACTGCAGATCCCGGTTCGGAAACTACCACTTCAGGGGTTTGTTCCGGGACCGATGGATCGGCCGGGAGAGAAGTTTTAGCAGAGGCGGGATCAGCTCCAGTGCCGGAAGAAGGAGCCTTATCCTTAGTCGCCAAAAGCCTCAGTTGTCCCTTCAAGAGAGCACTCAAGTCAGGAACTCCCTCCATCTTCCTAGCCCGATTGAGTAGTCCTTGCTGTTTCCTGGTAAAGAGGGACAACCGCTTCCTCTTAGGGACGACGATGGGAACTTGGTTAGATAACCAATAAGTCTCTGCGAAGGAGGAGAAGGGAAACCCGGATTAGAACCAGCAACTACGGCAGGAAGACCAAGTGAATAATAAACCATCGTGAGAATGTTACCTCTCAGGGCGCGGTCCTGCGCACGACGTGTCCACTCCCTGCTGAGATCAGGCCAGCGACGGTGACTCGTCGCAGCAAGAGCTTGAGCGTCTTCAAAGAAGTCCTCCGGGTACGCGAT
>NW_026621046.1:0-2824 GCF_000801105.2 Raphanus sativus
TTGATTCATCACCATTTCACTGCCTTGAAGATCTTGAGTCTTTGATTCGATCTTGCAAGGATCTATCCATATCATCTAGAGAAATCATCCTAGGATCGTATTAAGTGGTATCAGAGCACTCTGGATAGGGAAGTTCTCGATCTCTCTTTGATTTTTTGATTTGAACTCTTCGGCTTCTTTTCAAATCATCGATAGATCTGTGTTTTTGTTTAAGTTTATCACTTGATCTGATCATTCTATCACTTGTTTTCATTGATCTGACTCGAATCCTGTTAGATCTAAGAATTTTTATCATATTTGAATTTGAATCGATCAATTGCTTGTGTTTGAAGAAATCGTGATCATAAATCTGTTGTTTGTTCTTCAAGTTTTCTTTGTTTGATTTCGTTTCTATTGAACTACTTACTTGTTTAAGTGTTTAATTGAATCAGGTACCATGGGGAACGAGACTGATGAAGAAGCGGACTTGATGAGAAGAAACAAAATGCTGATGGAAGCCATGACTGCTCAGTTGAACAAAACCATGTTGGAAAACATGTCATCTATGATAAAAGACAACATGGAAGAGCTTAGAAGGGAGATTAGACAAGCTACTGGTCAAGGACACAGCCGTGAAGCTGAAAGAGAAGAGCAATCTGCACAACGCCAACGAGAGCATGATGGTTCGCAAGAAACTGATAACTACTATGAGCGTAGAAGATCCTCTTCTAGAGACAGTCGTAGGAGACCTAGGAGAGATCACGTGGGAAGAAGGTATCATAGAGATGAGTACACTGGTCTTAAAATCAAGATCCCTCCTTTCCATGGCAAGGTTGATCTTGATGCTTACTTGGAGTGGGAGAAGAAGATTGAGATTGTCTTCAATTGTCAACACTACACAAACGCTCAAAGGATCCAAATCGCCACTACTGAGTTTTATGACTATGCTTTGAGTTGGTGGGATCAGCTGGTGACTGCTAGACGTGTCAATCAAGAATATCCTGTTGACTCTTGGCAAGAGATGAAGTCTTTGATGCGTAAGAGGTTTGTACCTAGCCACTACCATCGTGATCTGCACCAGAGGCTACGAAAACTGATTCAAGGCTCCAAAACCGTGGAGGAATACTATCAAGAGATGGAGTTGTTGATGCAGAGAGCGAGTGTCTCAGAAGATAGAGAAGCTACCATGTCAAGGTTTCTTGGAGGACTCAACCGTGAGATACAAGATAGAGTGGAGATGCAGCATTACGTTGAGCTAGAGGAGATGCTACACAAAGCTATCTTGGTGGAACAACAACTCAAAAGAAAGAGCTACTCTCGTTCTAGCTATGGTACTAGCAAGTTTCAGCATTCAAGGGAAGAGAAGCCTAGTTACCAGAAGGAGAGCAAGCCTTATCAGAAGGATGACACTAAACCTGGCAGCATCTTCGACAAGGACAAAGGAAAAGCAGTAGCTACGGGTTCAAAGTCTCGGGATGTCAAGTGCTTTAAGTGTCAAGGGCGTGGGCACTATGCCAACGAGTGTACTAACAAGAAAACCATGATTCTTCTAGACACTGGAGAGTATTTGTCTCAGGATGAGAAGATCCACACTGAACGTGAGCAATCTGAGGCAGAGTCTGAAGAAGAACCGGTCAGAGGAAGGTTACTAGTAACAAGAAGACTTCTGAATCTTCAAACCAAGGCAGAAGAGACTGAGCAGCGTGAGAATTTGTTCTACACTAGATGTCTGGTTCAAGGAAAGGTCTGCAGTCTCATCATTGATGGAGGAAGTTGTGTCAACGTGGCCAGTGAGACAATGGTGGCAAAGTTGGGTTTGAAAGTTCAGAAACATCCAAAGCCATACCGGTTGCAGTGGATTAATGAAGAAGGAGAAATGAGAGTCTCAACTCAGGTTCTGATTCCCATAGCCATTGGTAAATACGAAGATAAGGTTCTATGTGATATACTACCTATGGAGGCAAGCCACTGATGTGATCATGGACCAACAACTTGATAAAGAGGTGATCAAGGATAAGCAAGATGAAGATGGAGATGCCTTGGCCATTCCCAAAGGTCCCATGACTCGTGCAATGACAAGAAGACTACATGAAGCTGTTGGAAACATACTTAAGATGTCTTGGAAGCAAGAAGATTGTTTTGGTCGTAGCTTGAGCAACCAAGACACACTTACCACACTTCAAGCTGAACCTTCAAGCTGATCATCATCTAGGCAAGTGGCTTGTGTGTACTCTTTTTCCCTTAGTTGGTTTTGTCCCACTGGGTTTTCCAACTAAGGTTTTTAATGAGGCCATGAGTTCACTTTCATATCACCTAGATGATGTATTTTTGGTGCATCTCGGATGCTTTGGACCAACCACATATCTACCTTATGTTATCTTTAATCTATAGTCTTTAATTCTTATCTTATGTGTTGCAAACTATTTTAAATTTTAGTCTTTGGTCTTTGTTTGATTACCAAGGGAGCGTGTTCCCTTTAATGATCTCGAGAACTTGAGCCTGTTCAAGTCTTCTCTCTATTTAAACTTGTCGCAAGCTTCTTTCTATGGATCATCTTTTAATCAAAAACCTTTGTTCTCTCTTAAACTTGTTTACGAGTTCTTGAGCGATCTTGTTGGTGTGTAGTATCCAGCAAACCCAAGGTGTCTAAGTTGGTGTGTCATATCCGATCTAGTCATCTAAAGTGTCAAGGAGTCTTTCCGCAACTCTTTGAATCAACCATCAGTCCACTACCTTGAAGATCTTGAGTCTTTGCCTCGATCTTGCAAGGATTTATCCATATCATCCAGAGAATACATCCTAGGATCTTATTAAGTGGTATCAGAGCACTCTGGATAGGGAAGTT
>NW_026621047.1:0-2818 GCF_000801105.2 Raphanus sativus
AACTAAATTAAATTAGCTTACACATATCCCAGTAAACAATATATTTTTATTTAAAACTATTTTAATGTTTAAAAAGAGATGTTTTATTTATTATAAAGTAATATAATTTAAAATTTTAAAGTAACTTACCTAAATTAATAAAAATGTATAATTTTATTAGTATTGATGTATTTTTATTTTAGTTGTAATTTCAAACTATAAAATATACATTTTTAATATTATCTATAAATAAATATTTTCATACGTTTTGACATGAAAAATTTATTTGATAATAAAATTAATTTTTCTATAAAATATAAATTAAATAATAATTATTTATTTATAAGAAATGAGTTCAACGCGATATCGTGTGGGTTCATTACCTAGTTATTAATACAAAGAGTTAAACAAAAACAAAAAAAAAACAATGAATTACATAAAATACAAAGGAATTGAACAAAAATACATTTGACAATGACTTTTCATTAGAAGCCATATATGTCATCCGAGCTTCAAACAAATTAACTCTGTTAGTTTTCTTCTGATTATTCACTCTCGATCTCTTATGATTTTCATGTTTGGTTATCATCCACAAGATGAAACTTCAAACCTTATATCACAAAAATAGTCATTATAAACACCAATTTGCTTTGTTATATAATATTGGCCAACTCCAAATTTAGATTCATAAATTTTTAGTGACAAATGTTCAGTCTCTCCATTATTATTTCCATGCTCTTGTTTACTGGAGTGTTCTTCTGTGGCAGCGCCAGTCTCATTGTTTGATGTCAAATGTTCAGAGTCTCCAATATCCACATCCTTTTTTTCTACAATTGACTGTTAATGTGCCAGAGAAACTGGAATATTATTCGACCAAGGCTTGGGATCTTCTTCAGCACCAACGTGTTGAACACTCTTGCCACTTTTAGAGTTTTAGTCACCCTCTCAAGCCTCTGTTCCCTATATACCAACCAAGGAACAATTAATTGGGACAAGAAGGAGAAAACAATCTGTATTGTTTTTGTTGTTGTTTGGGATCACCTCGTCGCTGCAATGACAATGTGCTTGAGCTTCTTCTTGGGCTCACTGAGTATCTGAAACAAAGTCCCATGTAATGTTTTTGGTCTATTAGTGTTATAAAATGTTAGCAAGAAAGGATTATGACAGTTTTTGTTTTCCTGCAGAAACCTGACTGATCATGAGATCAGCATGGATCCAGAGGTAAGCAAAGTAACGGAGAATACACCTCTGAAACTCCTCAACGATCTTAATGAAGAGAGAGAATCAGCATTAGGCTCTTCAGAGAAGAAGCTGCAGAGATAGCGACATTCCTCCTGTCCTTGAATCCCATCTGCTGAACTGCAAAATGAGAAAGGTGACAGAAACACCATTTCCTTATAATCTATTGATCATAGAGACTTCAAAGAGGATAAATGTAGATTGATTTTACCAACGTGGTGAGAAAATCTCTCGAGCTTCTCATGGCCTCTGTGTTTGTGAGAAATTCTGAGATGAGGGGTGTTCTTGGAGTGCAAGGACTAAGAACAAGCCAGTGGATGAGATTACCAAAACCTGTGCGGAAGTTGTTGTAATTGCTGTTAAACTCTGGAACACACATTGATCTGTTAAGCATATGAAAGGATTTTGCTTGGGGATCATCAATCAAGTCAAGAGACATATGAGATAAAAGATAGGTAAAACTCCAAGATTGGGACCAGTATGTGAGTTCGTTTTCTGTTACAAGACAATATATCTACTTTCTCCACATGCACTGCACTGTACTTTAAAAGCTTTCTGTCCTATTACTCCGGATGTTTGTTTTTTGTATTCTCCATGCATGATGCATGTATGTTGCGAGGTTTAAGAAACTCTTTTACTCAAAGGCTATATAACATAAGAATATATATAGTTCAATAGTTGTTTCTCACTTTTATTGAATATATCTAACACAAGTGCTTTGGAAACACTAGATAAGAAAAGCAACAAAAGAGTCTAAATAGACTTTTCATATGCTTCTTTAATAGGTTGGTGTTATGAAGAAGAATTAATGCATCAAACGATAACATTCAGACATTTCAGCACATTGCAAGAATCCTTAGCAACCAGGACCTTACCACACCACTCAACTGTACCCCAAATCTTTCCTCCATGACGTCTTTCCAGCAAAATCTCCACATACCAAATCTTCTTCTTGGATCTTACGTCTCTTCTTGTACAATAATTTCCATATCTTGTACAATAATTTCCATATCTTCCACTATAAAACAAAGCCAGCTTCCCACCATAATTCGCAGCGTGAATACACCGAAAACTTCTCATCTTAGAAAACAGCTTATTCAAACCTTTCACCACTCCCCAACAACTCCGCTTTGGATCATAGGTTCTTATATTTATAGCAACGTAATCATCGTTGTCAGTAAAATCAAGAAATGTAGGGAAGTAGTATAACATGTCATCAATAACACATGCGGTAGGCATCTTTACGGAACGCAGCGTATCATCCGGTCTCCATATATTTTCCTTTGGGTCGTAAATAAGGCAGTAATTAGTAAAATCATTCACATACATCTTATTAGCCAACACCAACCACCCACCCACCAAACAACTATCCAAGCTCCGGCGCTCACCATGCAGCTCGATGTCTGGCTTTAAAATCTCAGGCTCCCACATGTTTGTTTTTGTATTGAATAACACTATGAGATTCTGAAAGTCACCCAAGCGGCCCATTACGTAAATTTTATCTTCGATGATAGCAGCCCTTGTATCAGACATGGGCAGAGGCATGCTGGGGAGGGGTTGCACCGTGTGAGATCTGCAGTCTATGCTAAAATCACTCGTG
>NW_026621048.1:0-2815 GCF_000801105.2 Raphanus sativus
AACCAGTAATGATAATATCATCTACATACACAAGGATTACAATGATACCTGAGGGTGTAACCAATGTGAAGAGAGTATGATCAAGTTCTGACTTCCTGAAGCCTCTACCATTCAAGGTTGTGCTCAATTTGTGGTACCAAGCTCTAGGGGATTGCTTGAGGCCATAGATTGCTTTCTTTAGTCTCAAAACATTTCCCTTCTTAACTAGATGCTCAAGACCAGGTGGTGGCAGCATATACACTTCATCCTCTAGTTCTCCTTGTAGAAAAGCATTCTTGACATCCATTTGCCAAAGATCTCACTCAAGGTTCACTGCCAATGATAAGACTACTCGGATGGTGTGAAGCTTGGCCACTGGTGCAAATGTATCAATGTAGTCTTCTCCATATGTTTGAGTGAACCCTCTTGCCACCAGTCTTGTCTTGCGCCTATCTATCTTCCCATTTGGAAGATACTTGAAGTAAAGATCTCATCTGTTAAATTGTATGGATTAAGAGAATATATGAGGTGATTTATCAAGAACAGTGTGAGAAGTGAAGGGATAATTCGAGAGAGAGAGAGAGAGAGAGAGATTGCGCAAAGTATGAGAGAAGAGGAATTGTATTTCCCTTAATCAAAAATAGCTTGCATACAACATATATTTAAAGCCATATCAGGCCAAGTCAAGACAATAAGAATTAGATTAAACTAAGCTGGTCTTCTCAAGGAACTGGCCGAGATAGTGACAGGTCTCAAACGGCTCCAAGGAGAGAGGAACATGTGACTTCTATTGTATTTTAATGTTGCCGACATCTTCCTCCTTGTCTTGATCCTCCAACGGTCTCCTCTCCTTCTAAACCAATACTTAGCAAGTTTATTTGGTTTCCTTGCTGTTTAGACTAAGTTGATACCGTGTGGATCAAGTCTTGTACGGATAACCTTGCAACACACTTCATAACCATCCGAGACCACTCTTGCTTATCTTGTCCACTCTTATTCATCTTGTAAGCCTTCATGCCTTGTATGCTTTCATGTCAACACTCCCCCTCAAGCTTGACCATATGGAACAAGTCAAGCTTGGAAGCCATGAAGCAATCCCTCATTAAAACCTTAGCTAGGCAAAACCCAGTGGGATAAAATCCAAGCCAAGGAAAAAGAGTAGATCACTTCATGGAGGAGAGATCAGTGACATGAGATATCTATGAGTCCCATCCTCGGATGGATGGACTCACAAACCTTAGTACTTGCTGCCTTTGTGAAGATATCAGCTAGCTGGTCTTCACTTCTTGTGTAGCATGGGAGGATCACTTGCTGCTCCACTGCTTGTCTCACCTTGTGGCAGTCTACTTCTATGTGTTTGGTTCTCTCATGGAAGACTGAGTTGGATGCAATGTGTATTGCCGCCTGGTTGTCACAATGCATAGTCATTGGTGTGTTGATCTCGATCCCCAAGTCCTTTAGCAATCCCTTGATCCATATAAGCTCACTTGTAAGCTTCCTCATTGATCTATACTCTGCCTCAGCACTTGAACATGATACCACCTTCTGCTTCTTGCTCTTCCATGTGACCAGATTCCCTCCAATGAAGGTGCAATAGCCTGTAGTTGATCTTCTATCAACCCTATCTCCAGCCCAATCAGCATCACAGTACCCAACCACTTCAGTGTTCTTGTTACATGCCATCCACACTCCTTGACCAGGCGCCTCTCTCAAGTATCTTAAGATCCTTTCCACCATGTTCCAGTGATGCACCTTAGGAGATCCCATGTGCTGGCTTACTTGGTTCACAGCAAAACATACATCAGGTCTGGTGATGGTTAGATAGATAAGCTTGCCCACCATTCTTCTATACTTCTTGACATCTTTGAATGGAGTAGCTTCATACTCCCCCTCTCGCAGTACCTTGTAGCCTTCTTCCAATGGTGTTTTGGCCTGTTTGCTTCCAATGGTTCCTGCCTCATTCAAGATATCAAGTGTGTACTTCCTTTGAGATATGAACAGCCCCTCTTTAGAGCGGCAAAATTCAATCCCTAGGAAGTACCTTAACTCTCCCAAATCCTTAATATCAAAAGTAGATTTGAGAAAAGATTTAGTTGAGATGATACCTTCCTTGTTGCTACCAGTGATGATTATATCATCAACATATACCAGTATGACTATGATACCTTCCTTGCTGGTGAGAGTGAAGAGAGAGTGGTCTGCTTGAGACTTCACAAAACCTCTTCCATTCAATGTTGAACTTAGCTTGTGGTACCATGCTCTTGGAGATTGTTTCAATCCGTAGATGGCCTTCCTGAGTCTAAGCACATTTCCTGGTTTCACCATGTCTTCAAGGCCAGGAGGAGGTCTCATGTATACTTCATCATCTAACTCTCCTTGAAGAAATGCATTCTTCACATCCATCTGCCACAAGTCCCACTCTAAGTTGACCGCAAGGGAGAGTAAGATTCTTATGGTGTGAAGTTTTGCCACTGGTGCAAATGTATCCAAGTAATCTTCACCATAAACTTGAGTGTAGCCTCTTGCCACCAGTCTGGTTTTCTTCCTCTCTGGCTTTCCATTGGCTCCATACTTGATTGTGAAGAGAAGCCGGCTTGTCACTGCTTTCTTTCCTTTGGGAAGCTCACTTTCAAAGTATGTTCCATTCTTTTCCATAGCTCCCATCTCATCTCCAACAGATGCTCCCCACTCCTCATCTTGCATGGCTTCCTCATATGTCTTTGGAATCCATTCTTGATCTACTTCGGTGATGAAGGCTTGGTGCTCAGCTGGATAGTGAGCTAGTGAGCATACAGCACTAATGGGTTGTGCTACAGCCTCAGCATTGAAGTATACT
>NW_026621049.1:0-2814 GCF_000801105.2 Raphanus sativus
AATATCTATACATATATATATATATTACCCAAAATCATGTTAATACATGATGTGGGACACTGATAATAAACAAAAGTTTCCCAAGGCTAGAAGGAAAGGTTCCACAACTCCCCTAAGTGTGACCACTCTTAAAACTCAGAGAGAACGAACGGAGATAGTTCGCCAAAAGTGAAAGGAGAGAGAGATCAGAGGATCAAGTAGGTATCAGAAGAGAATGAAAATAAAACGCTTTTATGATTCACTCAAATCGGATAGAAATAATAGTATTTACCTCACTTCTCTCACCATGACTATTCAATCGGTTTTAAAGTGTAAACTAGATTCTGATCCCGCCTTGAAAATGCGTTATATTTTGTTTTATTTTTTTTATAAATTTAATTTTTATATTTATATTTTTAGTCATATATATATATATATATTGTATAAATAAATTTTTAAAATGATTAATAAATTTTTTAATAATTGTATTAAAATAGTTGGACCACACTTATATCAATAGATCATTAGGTCATAATGGTGTTTTAATAGAATATATATATATATATAATATATATATATATATATATATACAAATAGATAAACAAGATTTTGGTTACTCACCTAGATCGATTTCTAACAAAAAAACTTTAAGAAGCTGAATGTATTCAGTTTTCATATTCTTGAGAGGCAGTGTAGCTATGACGCGGTCGGTATGTATATGTAAACGTTTAGTTATTTCTTCGTGATTTATTTTCCCATACATTTTGTCAGCCGGAGATTGCAACCATTTGTTCAGTAGTAGTACTATACAATTAAGGCCGTCATGAAAAAACTTGAAATCACTGGAATAAATGAGCACATTGTTTCTTTGATTCTCCTTGACAAAAAAAAAATACTCTTTCTTACAAAGCATCATTGTCGGTGAGATTAAAAAGCCTATTCAGCTTGTGTTTTGACTGTTTGTGTAAGGAGAAATATTCTAAGAAAAACCCAAAAGGACATTATAAACCTAATTTTGCTTGATCCACTGATATATTATCATACTATACGATACCCATAGGCCATAGTGTAGGCAAACGAACTATGTAAGATCTAATTTTGCGGTGCTCTTGTTATTCTGCTACGTTCTTAAACGAAACGGAATTTTGATCAGCGGCTTACCATCGCACCATTACAATTACACAAACTTACCATGAATTTCTCGCTAATTTGAATGATGGGCAGCTAACATAGGGATAATAAAATCAACGGACGCTTGAAACATCATCATATATCCAAAGTAAAAACACACACAAAAAGACCCATTGAAAAGTTAATATCGTTATCTAAACTATTAAAATTGAAGTACACTTAACTATGTCCCCTTAAAGTTGCTCAAATATTACAAAGGACTGCCACTGCATTTAAAACAAAATAATTAATCTAAATTACTATTATTATCTAACGTATTTGGCCAGATTTGGCTGGATGATTTACTTACCAAACTTTTTTTTCTGACATCACTTACCAAAAACTTAAAATGTACGTTTAATATCCTGTGCATTGTAGTTTTATATCTTATATATTATACACATGACATTGAAAAAACCTGTCAAATGTTAGTGAGTCACCGCATTTGTATTTTTAATTTTAATAATAGCATTTACATTACAGAATATTTATATATACAATGTAATACTTGCACAAATAGATTAACATTTGGGTTGATATATAGATTCAAAATTGTCATCAATAACGATCCAATTAATCATTTATAAAACACAGTAATTACCAATGGTTTAGAAATTTATAATGATTTTATAAATTAAAAACAATCAAAACAATCAATAACCATTATTAAAAAATGTTTTCAATATATAAAAAAATACAACAAAAAGATTAATTTCATATACTAACTTAAATTATAGTTTTTATATTTGACATTAAACTTGAAGAATATAATATATATGATTATTTATAAGATATACATATAAAATACTATTATTATATGATTATTTATATGATGGACCAATACAATTAATTATATGATGACATATATAGGATACATAATAGTGACTAGGGCTGGGCGTTCAGGTATCCATTCCGTTCGTTTCAAATCTGTTTGAGTTTCGGATTTCCGGGGTCAAAGATTTCAACCCCGTTCATATATTTCTAAATTTCAGTTCGAATTATCACTAGGGCTGGGCGTTCAGATATCCATTCGGATTCGTTTCAGATCTGTTTGGGTTTTGGATTTCTGGGATCAAAAATTTCAGTCCCATTCATATATTTTAAAATTTCAGTTTGAATTACATTCGGATCTTTGCGGATTCAGTTCGGGTTCAGATAACCCATTTAAAATTATTTTTTTAAAATTCACTATATATTTTGAAATTTCTTAACATATAAATTGGTTTAGTATTGAATTTTGGATCAAAAATTATTTTAAATATTTTTGCTGTTTTGAGTGTACTTCCACTATGTTAGATATTTATATTTGACTATTTTTATATATTTTCAAGTATGTAAACCAACCTAAAAGTATCATATATATTCTGGATATTTTTATATACATTAAAACTAAAAATAATTAATATATATATATAAGTATATAAATCTTTTTCGGATACAGAACAAATATCCAAATACTTTGGTTCGAATTGGTTATGGTTTCGGTTGTCTAAATATTAAAATTTTGATAGTTTAGATATTTAATCAATTTTGGTTAGGGTTTGGTATTACTTTTTGGATCGTGATCGTTCGATTCTTCAGATTTGAATTTTTTATCCGCTTTGATATTGACATGAAAAATAAATAGCAATATATTTCTGAATATACACCCGCACGGGTGTGCGG
>NW_026621050.1:0-2809 GCF_000801105.2 Raphanus sativus
CAAGTGTATCAGGGTCATTGGTGCTTGGCCTTAGCATCTCTAGCTCAGACCATAGCTGACTGTACTTCCCAAGATGCTTGGTGAAGTCTCCTTCTTCCTGCTCCAAGTTGTTGATGGCTCTCTTCACTTCAAAGATTCTGGTGAGGTTTGAAGTGTTGCCAAACACCTTGTGCAAGGTATCCCACAGCTGTTTTGTTGTGGTACAGTGTGAATAAGAGTCCATTAATGGACCATCAAGTGAGCTTTGCAAGGTAGACAGCACCATGAGATCTTCCTGAGCCCATTTGCCTTCATCCACCACTACAACCTCCTTGCCATCTTCTCCTTGGGTGATTTTCTTTGGAGCAGAGCCTGAAGTGACATGCTCCCAATATCCTCTACCTCCAAGGGCTGTCCTGGCCATTCTAGACCAGGTGATGTAGTTTCCTGGTCCCTTGAGTAGACATGGAATTCTCACTGGTCTGTAGTCCTCCATCTTCTCCTTAAGGTTTCAAATAAATTTTCCAAGAGTTTTTCAAGACAGAAACAAGTAAATCTCTCTGAACTGAGGAAAAACAAGTTTAAAATCAAGGTTAACTCTCAAGAAAATTAAATGGATACAGGAGAGAGTGAGAACAGCCAAGAGAATTTAAAAAAAAAAAATTTCCAGAAACTCAAGAACACATATTTATTATCCACTGGATAAAAGAAATCTGAGGTGAGATTTGAGAAAGTAAAAGAGTGAATCAAGAAAGAAAGTAAAACCAGAGTGTATTGCGGAAGGATTTTAGGTTCTCAAGAGCTTAAGCTCTGATACCATGAAAGTAAATGAAGAACAAATGATGAACAAGTGAAGAACAAGTGAGAGAGATGAAATCGTGAGAGAGAGAGAGAGAGAGATGTTGCAAAGTAAAGAGAGAGTAAAGAAGGATTTATTTCCTTAAGATTAATGTGAGAGTGGTTACAAGATTATATAGGCAGGATGCCTGGATACAGAAAGTATTAAACAATTCTATGCAAGTACTTAAAACAATAAACAAATGTGTTCTGATCAAGGCAAGGCAGTGTTGAGAGGGACAGGTCACAAACGGCTACACCTTAAGTGTATCATGTGACCTTGCTTATTTTAAACACTCTCCTTTGTCTCTTACACTCTCCAACGGTCTCCTCCTTCTCTGATGTCGACCAAGGTGTTCTCTGACTTGTCTTGCCTCTCACTCCACGTTAGGTTATGCATTGGTACCTTGCACAGCAAGTGTTGTACGGATATACTTGTATTTCAAGTAATCTTGGATCTGCTTCTACTTCATGTATCTCCAGCTCCTCTCTCTTTCTGATTTATTTATATCCTATGTCAATACTAAAGCTTTTCTTAAATCCTCATTTGATATTAAAGATTTGGGAGAGCTTAAGTACTTCCTTGGGATAGAAATATGCCGCTCTAAAGAGGGGCTTTTCTTATGCCAAAGGAAGTACACACTTGATCTTTTAAATGAGGCAGGAGAGCTTGGTGGAAGAGTAGCCAAGACACCACTTGAAGAAGGTTACAAGATATTGCGTGAGGGGGAGTTTGAAGATACACCATTTGGAGACTCAAACTCTATAGAAGAATGGTGGGGAAGCTGATCTATCTCACCATCACAAGACCAGACATTTGCTTTGCTGTCAACCAAGTGAGCCAGCATATGCAAGCACCAAAGGTTCACCATTGGAACATGGTGGAGAGGATCTTGAGATACCTAAGGGAAGCTCCTGGTCAAGGTGTTTGGATGGGTTGCAACAAGAGCACAGGGATTGTAGGGTATTGTGATGCAGATTGGGCTGGTGATAGAGTGGACAGGAGGTCTACTACTGGCTATTGCACCTTCATAGGAGGCAATTTGGTTACTTGGAAGAGCAAGAAGCAGAAGGTGGTATCATGTTCAAGTGCTGAGGCAGAATATAGAGCCATGAGGAAGCTGACCAGTGAGCTGATTTGGATCAGGAACCTGCTGAGAGACTTGGGCATTGAAACAACAACACCAATAACCATGCACTGTGATAACCAGGCGGCCATTCATATAGCTTCAAACTCAGTGTTCCATGAGAGGGCAAAGCATATTGAAGTGGATTGTCACAAGGTTAGACAAGCAGTGGAGCAGAAGATCATCTTACCTTGCTACACTAGAAGTGAAGACCAGCTAGCTGATATCTTCACCAAAGGAGCAAGCAACAAAGTTTGTGAGTCTATTCATCCAAGATTGGGGCTCATAGACTTGTCCAGATCATGATCCCCTTAGCCATGAGACATCTACTCTTTTTCCTTTGTGTGTTTTTGTCCCATTGAGTTTTTCACACAAAGGTTTTAATGAGGGATGTGTTCATGGTTTCCAAGCTCATCCATTCTGTATGGCTAAGCTTGAGGGGGAGTATTGACAAAGGAAATAAATACATGGAGACAGAAGAGAAAAGAGTTTACTCTATACAAGACTTGTGCTACAAGGAAAAGAAAGGAGGCAAGTTTAAGTTTAAACTCGCCAAGGCAAGTGAATTGGTCAATCAAACCGTTGGCAAAGAGCAAGGCAAGTGGGAGTATTTAAATGGTTAAAGTCACATGTTCTACTTTGAGGAGAGAGAGGAAGAGAACCGTTGGAGACCTGTCCCTTTCATCCTGACCAGCAGCAACATTGTTTAATCTATTCTCTTTGTCTTGTTTCTAATCTCATTGTCTTTAAATATTGTAACCATTGCACACAATTAATCAAGGAAACAGTTCTCCTTCTATAGAGAAGAATCATGAAGATATTCCCATATGTCCGAACTGGCTAATCTGGAATCATCTGGATAGAAA
>NW_026621051.1:0-2809 GCF_000801105.2 Raphanus sativus
GTAAATTATATATATAAACCTATATATTTTGAAAGTTATTCAATATTCACTTTTTATTTGTGTTTTTAGGGAAAATATAAAGTAAGAAAAAATAAATCCGTTTTTTGTATATACAAAGTCTATATATTTTATAGATATTTCCTTTTTATTATATATGGGTTTATGAAATAAATAAACTATAATAAATAAAGATAACTAAAGTTTTATTAACAAAAAGGAAACTAAACAATTTTTAGTAAAGATTATGTATAACTAAAATTAATTCATTAAGGATATTCGTGTAATTAACCACTGTGAGAATTAATGTAAGCGCGACATATATGAAACTGACTTCTCAAATAATATTATAGAGATTCACCCATAGAGAATAGATATGCAGTTACAAAATAAAATAATTCATTCATTAATCATCCACATTGTCCCCCATACCCGGTTACCACTTGAGCTGTGATTCGCTGGGAATAGTCCAGTGTTCGTCGAGTCTATATCCTTTGGATTCTGCTAGCAATCTCAGCCTTCATTTCCGTTGCATATCAACAATATGTTTGGTGAGATGCATAATGGATTATCATCTTGTTCATACCTTCTGTTTAACACGTCGTTCCCTGTCCAAACTATGAGAATGCATAGAAAAATGGAAAATAGACCTGCCATACAACCGTGCAACCACCCTAACTGTGGTCAAGCACAAGCTAGGTAAGAACATCATTATCCATTGTCCCTAAAAAAGTTCTTAAATTTTTTATTTTTTAGTGTTTTTTTTTTTTTAAAAGTGAACCATTCGTGAGCCACCACGTGTCATGGACTCCACAGAATAGTGCAGCGACACAACAAAGACGCCCCTTAGCAAGGGGGTAATGAGTCATCAACCAGGGTTCAGGGACTTGTCTCCTTAGAAGTCAAGGATACAGAGATACTTCCTATAGAACAGATCCTGTTCAAGTAAGGTCGTGACCTCGTATGCTTTCTACAGATATATAAACAAGCCATATGTTCTCTAGTTTAACGATGTGGGACGTTGTTTTCCACTTGCTAACCACATCTATCACACGCGTGATTAGTTTGTTTAGAAAAATGGTAAATTAATATGGTCACAACACCTCGAATACATAAAGACGTCCAAGAATATTAAATTAAAACCTAGAACATTACAAGGAATACTATTACATGACTTTGCCCAGAGATATGCAATTACAAAAACAGTGATTACTTACAGAACTAGAAGATAACTTAAACAACTACCAAAGAGGCTTAGTGAGTTAACTTAAAGATTCCTCTCGTGTGGCTCGAGCCAAGGAAACCCTAGGAAATCGAAAACTTGTTTCTCCGTGGAGAGTTTCATGCTTGCACTTGCTCTTACCACCCTGACAAAGAAACATGATCACATGCTCAGACAAAATAAAAATACTCATTAGTTCACTTTTAATCATTCACATTGTTGTTCCCCTTACCCGGTTACCACTTGAACTGTGAGTAGCTGGGAACAGTCCAGTGTCATTGAGTCGATCTCCTGACTCCTTTAGATTCCGCTAGCAATCTCAGCCTACATTACCATGGCATATCAAATATATACAAGGATGTGTGTGGGTGTGATCTTTCTTTCTTTACCAACACTATCTTTGGTGAGATGATAATGGATTATAATTTTGTTAATACCTTCTATTCAACACGTCGTTCCCTGTCCAGGCTATGTGTCCGAATGCATAGATGTCCCTCGGATAAACCTGTTAAAAAAAGCAAAGCAGACATGGTGATGAATGAACATCTTTTTTTTTGTTTGTTTGATAACCCCAAACTAGAAATCTTTTGCAATGCCTTGGCTGGGGGAGTTTTGAGTGTTACCTTGAAATCAATACGGCGCCTCAGCTCCTGACCAGGATAAGTACACAGTCCAAAATACGTGTCGACGCCTGAACCTGTACCCTACATGATAGGAGCAATCATCGAGAAGAATCTTATATCAAATGCTGACAGAGAGAATTTGACAAACCAAATGCACAAGAAACTGGAAAAATGTCAAAGCTTACCTCTTCACAATGGGTACTGAAAATGAGATCTTCTCTAAGAAAGTTTATTCCCTTCAAACGCTTTACAAACTTTGTCAAGAAGCCCCTTGTGACTAAACCAGGAGCCAGGAGACAATAAGCGAAGACAAGTTTTAGGAGAAGAAAAAAACAAACGCAAGAGAAGAGGAAGCATGCTTGGTGAAACCGGGTTTCCAGAGAATAATAAACAATGACCGGAGATCTAATTACGATCGACACAACATTGCCCACTTGGTGAAATTGGTTAGAAACAAACTAGGGCACTACGATCAACAGGATCAACCCCAACGTCGGAAGATCTCCATCCATAGCTAAACTTCTAACGCGTTTGTGCTGTTAAGAAGAACTCCAAAATCACCAAAGTTCTCCAAACGTACTAGAACTGGTAATTTCCATGGTATATCATATTTTATGTTACAAAATAAAATAGATTTCATGTAAATTATGTATATTTTCATAAATTTAATAATTCCTTTTGCGCAAGTCTTAATTTAATATCTATTAAATTTGCTTATGTGTTACTCATATACACGAAGTATTTTTGAAAAATGTACATAGAAATAGTTAACTCTCTTTGTATTTCATTTCAAAATTATATTTGTACTTTGTGAGAATATTCTGTTTCTACTTTATTCTATGAAATTGTCCTTTTCTAAACACTGTTTTATCAAATTGTCATTTCTCATTTATCTTTATGTTTCTTTTTAAATATATATTATATTAATTCTGAATCGGTGATGTAATCAAATTTGATTGTTTATGTA
>NW_026621052.1:0-2804 GCF_000801105.2 Raphanus sativus
GAGAATAACCAGGAAGTTGAATAAGTCTCATAGGAGTTGGACACAAGAAGCTCTGGATCATGGCCTGACTTGTGCTGCAAGGATGAACTCCATAACTTGCACACATCAACATCTCGGAACTCTTCTTTAGGCCAGTTGTGTCTCCCCCTCTCTTCTGACTACTCGACATCTTGAAAGGACTTAGGGACCACCAGCTTCTACTTCAGAGAGCTCCACTAAGGTACCTGATACATTATCCCAAAGGTGCATCAGTTCTCAAGGCAAAGCATCCAATCACAATAAGCTCAATAACATTTTAAGTGTAAGAACAATCATAAATGTATTGAGATGAGTTTAAGGTGCTTCCCTTTCATCAGTATGGTGGGGAGTGAACTCCACTTGAATCCCCACTTGGTAAAGTAACACTCAGATCATGGAAGCTCAATCTCATGCTTGGGACAGTGAGTGCCTTGAGTCTTCTTTGATCGGATTTATGATGCAAGCGTGAACTCCACAGCTTGCCAATGGCTTGTGGCGGTTAGATCTTTAGAATTGCTCTCTTCATTACCCCTCCTCAAGCTTGATCCAGAGAGTATAGGGATGGACCAAGCTTGAAAGTGAGCAAGACTTAGCTAGAACCAGGAGCGCATCACCCCAACAGCTGCGCTTAAGTCAACCAGTTCCTCCTCCTCTTATCTCCTATCCACTGCCTAAAACAACTCTTCCTTGTGTGTCACTTGGAACCAGGAGCTCAACACCCAAACAGGCTGCGCTTAATTCAACCGGTTCTACACACAAGTTGTCTCTCCATAATCAGGATTATACACCAAGTGTAGGCTCTGAACACATGGGCCGATTTCTCCATGAGCAGGAATATGCATCTTGTGCAGGCTCTGATCATCATGGGTATCTCTTTTCTTGTAGTTGTGTCCTACACAACATTACAACTCAGATAAAGATCAGTAACAAAAGTATGAGAGAAAAATAAGAGAATGAGAATAGATGAGAATTAAGTAACCAGAGAATAAGAGAGAATAAAGAGAGAATAGAGAATTTGCTCAAGAGTTCTAATGGACAGAGTTTTGCTCTGTTTTCTTGAGTTTTGCGGAAGCATTAACAGCCAGGAGCAACCAATACTCCTCATGATTTTGGTGCTTTAGTAGCTGAAACACAATGGACCATTGAACAATTAATTTGCTCACTGATCTTAGAAAAGTACCACTGGAATAACTCATGAACTGATGTTTTCCAGGGCTTGCAACAAGAGAACCATCAGAATAACACAAACACAAGTGTTTTCTATGGCTCACACAACAAAGACACCAATGGATCAAAACAGTTTGTCCACTGGTCAAATATTTTTAAAACATTTTTTTTAGAATCAGATTACTCAAGAATCTGTTCAAAAAAACATTTTTCAGAATTTTTTTTTTTAAGTGATTTCAAGAGGCAAGAGTAATCTTTTCTCCCTCCCTTAGGCTGGTAAGAACATATTTCAGTCTTTCATCCAAACCTTAAACAATGAGGAGATCAAGGGGAGAATCATTGATTTAAAACAAAACATTTAAAGATTGCATCCTGAATTTTAAAAAAACATACTTTGTCTAAACTCTCTACTTCTCATGTTTTGAATCCTAGCCACACAGCTCATCAAAACGATTTCAAAGTGAGAGAGAGAGCTTCAGATCAAAGTAGAACAGAGTGAGTTCAGCCCAAGAGAGCAACAAAGCTCTGATACCATGTTGGAAAAACTGAGAACAGTTAAGAACATGAACTCACTCTTTAATAATGGACGAGACAATCAACTTGTGATTGAATCCTCTCAGCAAAATAATCTACACACCATCTGAATCTAGAGAGATTAAGTGGCAGTGAGATTGATACAATAACTAGAACTATGCTAAGAACAGATTAAAGACTCTAGTTTGAATCTATCCTTGTGGAGTATCACAACACTGATGGTTTGTGTACTTAAGCTACAAAGAGTTAGAATCAGTAAGCTAGAGATGAACAGAACATAAAGAAGAGTTTAGACTGATTTAGGAGTGAATGGGTAAGCAATGATCTGCCCTTAGGCAGACCCAAAATCGTGTAACTCTATCTCTCTACATTGTGTATAGTTTGCTAAGCACTTAGTAAAGAAGATGGAGGTACACAGATTATATGTAAAGCTTATCTCTTATTTCTTGTGTTTGATTACAATGGGGGAGCCTCTCTATTTATAGAGAAATGGCTTTACACACAGCAAGACTACAAGACAAAGATACAACTTGCAAGCTATTAAACAATGTTTAAAGGACAGCTTGACTAAACTAATATTATTTAAGGGAAATCAGAGTCAGAGCAGGCTGGAGAGAGAGACATGCACGTCCAGCATGAGTGAGAGTGACATCTCCTAACAGCTCTTTGGCTAAGGCAGCATGTGATCTCTTTTGAATTCAAACCGACAGAGTTAGTGCCAACTTCTACAACTCTTTCTCTGAAGAGTTTAGTAAATCCTTTGTAGACAGGAACTCCCTGACTTTGCACCAACTTATCAAACCCTCACTTTGCACATTCTTGATCCTGCTTTGCACATTCTCCTTTTAGTGATTCAAGGTTGACCCGGACTTTGTATTTCCATGATCTTCCTTGTGCATACTTTGGGCATCATTTCTTTTGCACCAACTTTGCACAAGTACACCTTGATCACACTCAGCTACTGCTTCTTCCTTCTTCATTCCAACATTCTCCACTGATTAGTGGTTCCAAATAAAGCTTCTTAGATCGTGGTTCATCCTGGTTTGATAAGAATCATGAAGATAATGGCATATGTCCGAACAGGC
>NW_026621053.1:0-2798 GCF_000801105.2 Raphanus sativus
TCCCAAGATGAGGCCGAGGTGGAGACGGATGCATCTGATGAGGAATTGGTCGATTAATGCTGAGACTGGTGAGTTACTGGTGACCAGACGATCCCTCAGTGCACTCTTTGATCCTGAAACCGTCCAAAGAGAAAATGAAGACCCGAACCCGGCCGGCTAGGCCGCGGTCCGATGCCTCACGTCGCTCGTCTCATACCTAACCGAACCACTCAATTTTTCGAACTTACCTATACTTTCTATCTTCGCCAAAGGCGAAGTCTATCTTAGACCTTAGCTTAAGACTACCTTAGTCCATTCCCTAGCTTAGATCCTTTCAACTTATGCACAGCGGAATATTCTCTACTTAACCATTGGTCTAAAAACCAATCTAACACTGGTCAGATCGAACCACCTTAGCCATGGTCAGTATAACACAACTACTACCAGCTCCAAGGTTGATCATGAACCTAATCCAGTCATACAACAACGAGGTTCCATTCCCCTAAACCATTCTATCTAGATCTATGCAATATTGCTAGATCATACCTTTGCCACATCCACGGAGCTTGATAGCTCTTTGTCTCAGCTGCCTTAGCTGTCTAGCTAGCTTATTCCAGTTAGCTGAACTGAACCACTTCACTTGAGGTTCCCAATCTCTCCAGCTGATCGAGCTGCGAGGTAGCTTTGCCTAGCTCCCCGTCCACTGCGTCCAACTACCTTATACCTGTATAAACTCTCCCCCTAGGTACTAGTAATTCAACCCACCATCCCCACAGACCAAGTACCTTTGGGAGGTCTTCAGCTGCAAAAACCAACACAAGCAAACATGCTCCAAAAACTAATTAAAATTCATGATAATTCATAACTAAGAGAATGGTCAAGTCAGATTTCTCAGAACTGGCCTCGATCATACTGACTCGCCCATGAACAGCCCATATGGCCATAATTGACCACCTCTAAATCAATGAGATAAAACTAATCTTTCACCATGATAATTCATGATAATACCCATTAAGAGATATTTGAAGTCGGATCCTAACAATTCCTCCAGGAACTATCAGATCTCCACTTCCTCTGCCCAACCAAGGCCATGGAGAGATTTTTCTGAACCGGCCACTCCCTGGTTCAGTACCTCCATGTCTGAACAACATAGAAATATGATTATAATAATGCCCACCAGTTCCTGAGTTCAATCAACCAACCACCCACATGAACTCAGAACTGATGAGTCTTCACACATACCTAACCGGCCATGGAACTATGTCCCACTGATCCTGATTAGTGTTTGCTCTTACCACTGGTGCATCCTTTGATCAATCAGATCAGACACATTGATCCATCATCCATGGATCAGGTCGTCCATCCTTTCCCATGAATCAGATCACACACAGCCTTCCTTGTATAAACACACCAGCCACAATACTTGTGGTCCATACCAACAAGTATTGCCTTACTCCTCTCCTTTGCTTGCTGTTGGATCCAAAACGAATTGGACCTTACACTCCACATGGTTCCTCTGGTACTAGGACTCCCATGTGTCTCATCAGTGGGTCGGACTCATGTTTCACACCATGATCAAACCCAACACCAAACCATGATCCATCATTGATCACTATCCAATGAACAGCATCTAACCATCATCCCACATGGATGAGTTAGATCAGTTATGATCCGCCCCCTTTGTCCAGGGTCTTGGATTCCTAAGACACATCACAATATACATTCCTCAAGGGGCATGCCATGCCTGGCCTTGATCCCACCCCAAGAGACACAACACAGACATAAACATAAACATAAACAGAAGTAATCAACACATGTTACCTCATACTTGATCTTGCTAGATCTTGTGCTTCCCTGATCAGGTCCGGCCTTGTGCCTCTTGCACTTGTCTTATTCAGGTCTTATCACATACCTCCAGTATTGATAAGATCCACTCATGGGTCGCACCCATCATCCCTTCCATGGAACTTCCATGAAACCAGTTTCTGCACTGCATCTGCCTTCAAGGCTGTACATGCCTTTGGAGTGGAGTCCGGCCTTCTCCATTCTCTTCTGGCCATTTGCGTGTGTCCCTAAGACACAGAGGAAGCCTGGGGAGTGTTCATCCATGATCAAACACCACCCAAGGGTCGTCCATCACTTCTCACTTCAGTGGCCATGAAACTGCCTTTCTACACACCACTGCCCTTAAGGCTGCTCTTGGACTTTGAGAGTGAATCCTGTCATCTCCCTTCTTCCATGGCTATTTGGATGTGTAATAAGGATGTAGAGGAAGCCAAGGTCGTGGCAAACCATAATCAAAACACACCAGAGGGTCGTTCTCAACTCCCCTCTTGATTGCCATCAAAACTGCCTCTTTGCTGCCTTCAAGCCTCTCTTTGGTCTTGGATTGTGTAATCCGACCATCTCTCTATTTTTCTCTATTTCTTCTGTGTTTCAGGAAGAAGAATGAAGCTCTGACGTGCCTGCAAAGGAACGGACTTGCCTGATTATATATAGAAGAAGGGGTGGTTACTTCTTAACCATTGCATCCCTTCATTACATTTCTGACCATTGATAATCAATGGTCCAGATCACACCTGTTCGCCTATGGCAGTTACCAAGACGTCCCTGACAGCCCTAACTGCCTCTAGACATGTCACAAACAAGTCCTAGCTGGTTGCCAAGCCCCTGGCTGATCCCAAGTGCCCACCGGCTCACCGGCACACCCGGGTGGTCCACATGGTCTGACCACTATCCGGACCTGGCCCAACTGCCCAAGACTTGATCACTCAGTCCAGCTGAGTTGAGCTGATCCCCAGCTGACCCAGCTGAGTGAG
>NW_026621054.1:0-2798 GCF_000801105.2 Raphanus sativus
TTGCTGAGGGGATTCAATCACAAGTTGATTGTCTCTTCCATTATTAAAGAGTGAGTTCATGTTCTTAGCTGTTCTCAGCATTTCCAACACCTCCCTCATCATTGATCCATTGCAACAGATATGGTTTAGGGTGTTTGATCACTTCAAGACCTAGTTTCTCCACTAGCTCATTACTTGCCACATTTGTACAGCTACCTCCATCAATGATTAAGCTGCACACCTTGTCTTGAATCAAACACCTTGTGTGGAACAAGTTTTCTCTTTGCTCATCCTCTTTGACCTTAGGCTGAACATTGAGAAGTCTCCTAGTAACCAGTAGTTCCCCTTGGACTGGATACTCCACGCCATCCTCATCAAGCTCCTGGTCGCCATCTTCATCCTCAGATATCACTTCCCCATTAGCTAAGATAGTCATCACCTTCTTGTTGGTACAATCACTAGCATAATGCCCAAAGCCATGGCACTTGAAACACTTGATGTTCCTGGTTCTGGTAGATGTATCCACGCCCTTTCCCTTATCCTCACGCTTGGTGCTAGCTGTAGAAGCTTCCTCCTTTGGCTTATCAGTTGATCTCTCATCTCTTGAGTAGGCTGGTTTTGAATTAGAACTGTATGGAGATCTAGTAGAGCTCTTTCTCTTGTTCTGCTGCTCAATCAAAATTGCCTTGTGCAACAACTCATCCATATCTTCATACTCTTGCAGCTCCAACCTATCCTGGATCTCTCTATTAAGTCCCCCTTGGAACCTAGCCATAGTAGCTTCCACACCCTCTTCTAAGTCAGCCTTCAACATGAGTGTCTCCATCTCCTGGTGATAGTCCTCTACACTCTTAGAACCTTGGGAAAGCCTCCTTAGTTTCTGGTGGAGGTCTCTTCCATAGTGATTAGGAACAAATCTCTTTCTCATTACAGTTTTCATCTCAAACCAGGAAGCTATCTGAGGCTCTCCATTGCGTCTCCTGGTAGTAGCAATCTGATCCCACCAGTTAATAGCATAACCAGAAAACTCAGTGGCTGCTAATCTAACCTTCCTCTCCTCAGTGAACTGCTGGCAGTTGAAAACTAGCTCAATCTTCTTCTCCCACTCCAGATAGGCATCAGGATCATTCTTACCATGGAATGGAGGAATTCTAAGCTTGAGATTGCCTAGGTTATCAGCTGGTCGCCTGCGGTTATGGTGCCTGTTGTGCTGACTAGCCTGAGACTCATCATCACTTTCATCAGCTTCATCATCCTCAGCTTGCTCACCATAGAGCCTATGACCTGCAACCTCAAACCGTGCTCCCCTTATAGGTCCAATGCGTGCTCTCCTAGCTCCAGCAACAGCTGCTGCTCTCTCCTGTCCTGCATTATCATCAACTAAAACATCATTAGCTTGTTGAGCTCTATTGAAGTTAACTTGCATTCTCCTGGTTATCTCAGCCATCATAGCCTCAAATTGGACTTGATTAAGATTGATCTGCTGGGCTGCCGGTTCTCCTCTATCCTCTCTGCCTTGTTCATCAGCCATTGTGACCTGAAAGACAAGTTAGAAAAGAAACAAAAGAGCACAATTATAAACTCTCTCTCACTCTGTTTCAGTTGCCAAGTCTCTGCTTTCCCACAAGTTCAGTTAAGATTCAAAGCTCTACACCTAAGATCTAGAACTAAAACCCCAATGAATCAGATAGAAAGTATTAAGAGATTTAGGCACCAGCTGACTTTACCACCCTGAGCTGGATTTCTCTTCAGCTAGCTGGATTTCTCTTCAGCTTTCTTATATTTTTTTTTTGATTTGGATCAAAGATCTCTTTTCTTTTTTTTTTTTTTGATTACCAGGGTTGGCTCAGCTGGCTTACAACAGATAGATAGATAAGAAAAGTGTTTGATGGTATGGAATGATCTGAGTAGACAAATCGCAAACCCTAACCTTCAAGTGGCTCTGATACCACTTGGTGCAGCCTGGGTATGGCTTATGCTCCTGGATCACTTGAAGGTAATAGAAGTGGGTGTTCTAGGAGGCTACTAGCACTCTGTTGAACTATGGTCGACACTCTACAGCTATGGTGTGGCTGCAAAGTTGGATAGCTACTCAAAGACACAGGATTACCCTGTATAGTCTAAGATGGATTCACAAGGAATTCCTTCCTTTAAGTGAGATCAATGTTCCTTTAGCTGAACAGAGAAAGCTTGAAGACTTGAAACAACTTGAGAAAATAATTCTTAGATTGAAAGTTGAATGAGTTTCAAAGCAAGCAGCCATGAACTCTTAAACAAATGTCGACAGAAAATCAAAGAAAGCCCTAGGCTTAAACCAGATGGTTTAATCCTAATCCTAATACTAATTAAAATCGAAATTGGTTTAATTTAAAATCCTAATCCTACCCAAACTTGGTTTATTGTTTCTGGTTTAAATTAAATGAAAGCCCAATAACCAGAAACATTACAATTTAATTAGATTGAACCAACAGGCTGGTTTGTCTTGGTTATCTCCCTTGCAAACACCTCCCACGATTTTGGCTAAGTGTAGGAGACTCTTCTCTTGTGCTCTCAGCCTTGATCTAGTCATTGGTCCAATCCACACACTAGCTGGTTCTCCTGGTGTATCTCTCTGGTTCTGGTTCTGGTCCTGGTTCTCCTCATCAGCAGCCTCCTCATCAGTGTCACTCAGCTCCTCCTCAAGGTCTCTGGTCATGGCTACACCATTAGTGGTTCCCAATCAAGCTTCTTATATATTGGTTCGTCCTGGTTTGATAAGAAGCATGAAGATATTGCCATATGTCCGAACAGGCTAATCTGGAATCATCTGGATAGAAAGT
>NW_026621055.1:0-2788 GCF_000801105.2 Raphanus sativus
ACAAAATTTAAATCATCATCATGATTAAGTACATGAGACTGAGTGTACTAAAACAACAACAACAACGTAAATAACCATTACTCATTCTTCAAGTTTTTTGGTCTATCTAACATTTTACATTGTTCTACTAGATTTAAATAAAGAGTTTGCGTGTGTTTGTCAATATTTTACAGTCAAAATTAGGAGTATTTTTAATTACAACATAAAGGCAATAACAATAATACAAATTTATCTTTGATTAATTGCATAGACTATTAAAATATGGTGAATTCGCCGGTTACCTAGTTTATATAAAGTAGTAGCCCTAATTTTAATTAAATAAGGAAAATACAATAAATACTTAACATTAGATTTATTAACTACTTCAGTGGCATGAGATTGTAAAAATTGTTGTTTGTACTTATGTTTTAATAGTTTAGATTAGATAAATAAGTTTGATGAATAAAAATATTAGATTTATAAATAAGTTTGATGAATAAAAATATTAGATTTAAAGTTTATTCAAATCAGAAGTTTTGTTTGCATCATGTCTTTATTCTATTTTTTTGAAATCTTAAAAGAAACCAATATTTTTCACTGAAAATTGAATGGTTGGTGTTGTGGTGAGGCTCTCCAATTAGCCTCATGCTGCAAACCAGCTTATGAGCTGTTCTCATAGTTTTGGTCTTTCGTGACTCCTATCGATTAGTGATCCGGGGTTAGAAAGAGTATATCCATGATGTGTAGTATTCCACTTTCTGCAAAGATAATTTATTGAAGTTTAGAAAGTTAACCAAGAGCTCTTGGCCTAATGGTAATGAAACTCCAGATGGAATTCATGCCTTGGGTTTGAGTCGTCTTGGTCATCTTCCCGTCTATAACTGTAAGTTCTCTGGAAAGCTTCATGGAGATTAGTATGGGCTTATCGTCTGAAATCCCTTACGGTCATAAAGAAAAAGAGTTTAGAAAGTGTATTGTATCAGGAAGAATGTGAATTGGTTTTGAATGGAATCTGATATAATATAAGAGGTGTAGACCACATTTCTCATAAATCAAACTTGGCCATCTTTAGTCAGCTCAGTTCAAACTTTAGAAAAGAAACTGCACGCAAAAAATTCAAATTAACATTTTGTCTCATGTCGAAAGGTGATTAAATCACGACAGGCCAATTTATATTTTCTTTATTTTAGTTTGACTATTTATTCATATTTATATTTAAAAAAATATTTTATCTATTTTAATTTGAGCATTATATTTATTCATATTTAAATCATAATATCTTAAGATCAATTCAATATTTTATCAGCAATTAATAGTTCATTATAATTTCTATTATATTTAACACTTTAATGAATTATTATATTAATACCTTTATATTATGTAAATGTTTTTTTTAAATGAGGATCCCATAAAGCAGGGGTCCCATTGGAATGTCTCATCTTTCCCTCCACGCCCGGCGGCTGGGAGCAATACCTTTGATTAGTTGTTTAACAACCAACTGAGTACTGACTCGATATGCTTTTTTATTATGCAACAACTTTTGTCACAGAAGCATAAATGTTACTTCAACTGGGAGCAATACATTTGATTGGTCTGTTTGACAACCAACCATGTACTGACGTGATATGCTTTTTTATTATGCAACAATTTTTGCCACAAAAGCATAAATGTTACTTCAATTCCAAACAAGTGGATAGTTTCTGAACACCCACACACACATAGTAAATACGCCTTTAAACATTGTCTAACTTCTCGCATAAATAATTTTTTGTTTAAAAAATCAGTATATCTAAGGAAGTACCAAGAAATTGAATACTTCTACTCAGTGCCGGCTTTATGGGTGTGATGAAGGTGCACAGGGTCCCACTATTTTACAGAAATTTTCATACTATTCTAGGGTTCTAAATTTGAAAATTCTTGTAGATTAAGGTTTAGTTTTCACAATTACTATAAAGAATATTTTACTACAGCACATGGCTCAATTATATTTTGAGCCGGGCCTGCTTCTACTTGCCAGGTTCGAATCGATCCCTGCCCCCCTTTAACCTGATTTTTAATCTTTTTATATTTTTATGCTTTCATTTAAAATATTTTCTAGATCCGTCACTGCTACTTTCTACCATTGCTTAGACTCGCCATAGATATATTGTGTGGTGGAGAGGTATAAGAGGTACTGGAATCACATTCATATCGATTGGATCGTAGTAGTTAGTTATTCAACAACCATCATTCAAATACAACAACAATATTAACAGCTATTGAATTTAAGCACCTATATATAAATAAACTATATTGGCATATAATTTAGCAAAAACAATTGGCATAGACACTTTGAGAAATAATCTTATATAACCCGGAAATAAATAAATAAAGATCGAGAGATGTCTATGAAAAAGCAAGTGACGGAGGGAGAGGAGCCAGTTAGTCCATTTGCACAGCTGTTCAGCTTGCCGGGTCTTGACGTCTTCAACATTGTAACCATTGGATGGAAAACTGAAGGCGACCCATTCATCATTGTTGAGGGATTAAAGAATACATTGATTAACCATCCACGCTTCTCTAGCATACTGGTCGGTAATATTTCATTGAAAGAATGTTAAAACTAGATTAGGACCCGCCCTAAAGGGCGGAAATTGATTTGTCAAATTTCAATTAATAATATTTGGTATATATAATATGTGTATATAATATTATATATATTTTGTGTAACATTTATATATTTATACATATTAGACATATATATAATATTTTATTAAATATATATAGAATTTAATAGTGTGATAATTTGTGTTGTACTTGTTATTAGTTT
>NW_026621056.1:0-2787 GCF_000801105.2 Raphanus sativus
TCGTAAATACGTCTTTACGACGATTTAGCGAGGAAAGGCATATCGTCGTTAAAGTTTGGTCGTAACGGATATTTAATCGCCATTTCGTCGTAAAAGTACGAGGGACCCATTTCGTCGTAAAAGGAAGGTTAAAATTTCGTCGTAAAGAACACGTAGATTTCCACGTAAAGTAGACGCTATAGTTCCACGTAAAAGACACGTAATTTTCCTCGTAACATACACGTAAACTATCCTCGTAAGAAAAACGTAATTTATACTCGTAAAGTAAACGTAAATAATACACGTAATGTAGACGTAAACTTTCGTCGTAAAGGAAACGTACAACTTGACACGTAGATTCGTCGTAACGTTTCGTCGTTCTTTACACGTCGATTTACTCGTCAATTCCTCGTGAGTTAACGAGGAATTTGCTTCGATTTCTAAAACTAATTTATTTTTAAAATTTAAAATTTTATATTATAGAAAATAATTATTTCAAAAATATTAGAAATATAAATAATAACTAATGCGAAAATATTAAAAATTTGGAATAAATTAAAACCGAAAATATTATATAAATAAAAGTTTAGAATTTTAATATTACACAGAAAAAAAAAAACTAAGTCGGGCCGGGGCGGTGGATCGTTTCCCGGTAGAGGTCTTCACTCCTCCTCTGTAGTTCCTCCTCTTGCTGCTGAGTACGAGAAGGCTCGGGAACCGGGTTCCGTCGTCGCATATCCGCCAACAACTCCTCCCATTGGGGATTTCCAGAAGATATAACTTCCAGAAACCCCTCCACTCCACCCATACGAGCTTGGAATGATTGGCGCGTAGACTCCAACTCCGTCTGCGTCGACGCCAACTGAGTCCGCGTCGAGTGTAACTCCGAACGCAGCTCAGTGACTTCGTCGGCTCGTCTCTGACCATAAGACGATGTCGCTCTTGGGACATCGTTGACGGAACCGATTCCCAACGTACGTCCCTTTTTCTTAGGGACGACCTACAAAGAAAAAATAAAGTTTAATGTTAATAATTTAAAAAAATAGATTAAAAGTAGATTAAAAGGTAAAATTTTTACCTCCTCGTAAATCTGATCCACTTCTTGAGTGGATAATACGACCGGTATTCCATCGGAAGATTGCTGGGTCAGCTGGGTTTGGCGGTCTTCAATCCGAGCAACGACATCGTTGTAGATTTGCTCGGACCTCGGATCCACAAATACCCCCGCCTTGGTCTTGTGGGTCCTCTCGTAAAGCTCTTTAAGAGACGGGAGTTGTCCCGTCTCTTTGGCCTGAAAATATTTAAAATTTAAAATGTTAGAATCAATATACATATATAAGTACATATTAATTATTAAAATATTTAATATGAAAAAAAATTAGAAATTAATTACCATTTCCAAGCGGACACGGGCATGGGGTTTTTGACCCGTACAGTGAAGCATCGGGCCGTTGCCGTGCTCGTCTTTGGTGTTACGAGAGGCAGAGCAGGCGTTGGAGATCGCAATGGATGATGGCAGCTCCCAGTAACGGATGAGACCATCGTAGACATCCTTGGTCAGCTCAGCGGGTTGCCCGTCCTTGTAACCCTTGTAGATCCAGTCCTCCTTCCAGTTGCCTACGGTGTCCAACAACCGCTTCTTCGCCTTTGCGGTGAACTCCCGTTTCACGTCCTCGTGAACCCCGATGGACCACTGGTATCTTTGCTGCATTTTTAAACCCAAAAAAATTAATAATTAGTTAAAAAATATTAATGAAATAAAAGTTAATAATAAAAATTAAACATAAAATAATTATTTTAAAAAACTTACAGCAAACATCTTGAACCACGTGTTTCTAACGTGGTGCGGCGTCTTTTTCCAGTTTGGGTGAGCCTCTGAGAAGTATCCTTTGATGATATCGGATACGCTCGTAGCGACAGAATTGTCGACCCCAAACCTGAAAAAAACAAAGTTAAAGTATTAAAAAAAATATTAATAATTTTAAAAATATTTAAATAAAAAAAATTACGTACCACAGAGTCCCCTCTGGTCGGTCGGGGTCTAAAACCGGTAAACCGGCTCGGCCTGGTTGAGCGAGAAGATCCTCAACCGTGTACCGAGCAAAAGGAGCGGTCGGCGGCACCCGCAACTCCGGATGAATGTATCCGGGTTTGATAACAGCTAACCAACTTATTCCAGATTCTCGCAACCTCGGGTATGGTAGGAAGCTAACTTGGTCTGCTTGCGAAGCTAATATGAAAGGCTCGAATTTGTTGTACCTCCTTCCACCATTGACAGCAACTACACCGAATTTGTTAAATCGAACACCTCTGTTGACCACGGGGTCGAACCAGTCACATTTGAATATGACGCATTTCAGCTTCAATAACCCAGGGAATTCCACTTCAATAATCTCCTGCAAGATCCCGTAGAAATCGGTTTCGCCTTTCACACAAATTCCATAATTGCTGGTCGCCCGGTGTTTACCATACTCGTACGTATGAAAAGTAAAGCCTCGTGAGAAATACATTGGTGATGTGGTGACCTTTGCAAGTGGACCCTGAACTAATTCGTGAAACCATATGGGATAATCTGGATCCTCATATTCAACCTGCAAAATTAAATTAAAGAGAACATTGAAACAAACGTCTTTCGTTACACCCCGTGGACGAAACAAATATCGGATTGGAGTAAATACCTGACTCTTCAACCATTTAATAAAGTGTCGATCTTTCCTTTTATCTACCTCACTTGTGGATCCTCACAATTAAGTAGAATGTAAGTGTGTGCACTATGGGCGTCTTCATCACTCGACCACCAAACCTCTT
>NW_026621057.1:0-2783 GCF_000801105.2 Raphanus sativus
ATATATTAAATAAAATTTATTTATATAAAGGTCTTAAGAGGAACATACCCGCTCTCGACAGCGTCGTGGTCGTGGTGGTTCGGGGAGCGGCTCCATTTCGGGTTCCGCATCGCCCTACAGCTCCTACCAGACATCTCCCTTTCTATTTCCCTCTCATTCTCTTCCCGCTCCCGGTGTGGCACCCACTCCTGCTCCTGCTCCTGCTCATCCGGCACTTCTGAGAGTTGTGGAATTTGTTCGACAGCCGGGTCGTGACCATCTTCCATATCTCACTCAGTATCCACGTGGACGGGGTCAGACATGGTAATTAAACCTATTTTTTTCATTAAAATTTGATTCATTTTAAATAATTAATTCTTTTTATTAGGTTCGACCGATCCGGGAACGGGATCAGCGGATGGATCAACAGTATGATGTATTCGTCCCTCGACAATGGACATCCGACTTTCACCGACTTCCCTCTCGAGAAGGAGCATATGTGATTTCAACAGTTTGCGGTAAGTATTCTATTTTTTGCTTATTTTTTAATCTTTAATATTAATTTTCTACTAATTATGTTTTATTTTCAGCAACAATTCAACTGGAATGCCGATAATACGTTGTTTATCTATTACCAGGACCATGAAGTTCATGGGAGAAAAAACATCCAAACAAACAATGAACCAACAAAAAGGAAAGTTTGATTAAACAAAAAAATGAAAGTACAATACGAATCCAAGCCCAGTGAAATCACCAATGACAAACACCATTTAACTTTTTCAGTTCTCATTAAGATGGAACTGTTGGTGAAGCAAAACATTTGAATAAGAGACTAGTCTGAACGAAACAAGAATCAAGAGCAAGTAGCTCGGTTTGAGAAAGACAAACAAAGTAATAAAAAGCTAGTGGTCAAGTTTCCAAGTAGAAGAGGCCCTCATTCTCATCCATCAACCTCAAGTCAAAATAGCACTCTTTGTCAAACCAACGGTGTGGTACTCCTTTGATATCGACCTTACTCAAGCCATTGTTTTGCAAATCATAACACAAAATATAGAACCCATAATGCATCTCAAAGGGTGCCAAGATAACCTTGCCGTCTCGAGTTGTGCCTTTTACAATAAACTCAGTGTACTGGACTAAATGCCTCTGACAAGGCTGCAAAACCAGACTCCTCTTGGACCATTCCTTTTTCTCAGCATCTTCCAATACCCATAATACCACCATACCCTCAATTTTTAGGTTGCTATGTTCAAAAATAGCTACTTTTCCACCATACTCTATAAGATCAGCTTTCATCTCAAGCGCAGGAATGGACATATTAGCCCTGACATCATCAGGTGCTATGATGGTAGTTAACTCTTCAGACCTGAAGTCGAA
Source organism: Raphanus sativus (assembly GCF_000801105.2). NCBI lineage: Eukaryota > Viridiplantae > Streptophyta > Magnoliopsida > Brassicales > Brassicaceae > Raphanus > Raphanus sativus. Next base: position 1,357 of record NW_026621057.1, read on the forward strand.
ACTCACAATCGCGCAAGTGTACATATCATGCCACGCCAGATAATGTACTACTGATCCACTGATACAGTACTGTCCTACTGCGAATGGGGTATGAGGACGATAAATCTCATGGGAAACAACCTTTTTCCAAGAACCTCCAGCTTCTAGCACGAACACCCAGTGCTCTGATTTCAGATTAAACAAACGGTCGCAGTACATAACAATTGTGCATAATAGTTTGTGTTTATTATTAACAAGGTCGTATCCCATATAGTGCCGGCTAATATAGCTAGTTTGACCTTGGTCGGCTATGATGTTGGGCTTTATCATGGGTAAGGTCAAGCGTTGTCCTGTGCTGGGGTTGTATATACACGCCTTTTTTCTCACTGTGAAACAGATCAAGCCGTGGAGATCACTCAAGAAGTAGCCTCCCATCGCTGGGATGCTCAAATCTTGGTCGACCTCAAAACAAGTGCTGTCTGGAGACGTTGGTGACATGGACAGCAGTGCACTTTTCTCGTCGTCGTCCACCAAACACATGTATAGATGTGGTTGTTGTTTTCCTCGTGTGGTGGTAAATAAACGCTCGCAAAAATATCTAGAAGAGATGAGTGATGACCACTGCTTTGAGACGCACTTGAACCTCGCCAAGTACTTTCCTGGCAGTCTACAAAGAATCTCAATCAATAGATCCAGAGGAATCTCCGACGTATCTCTGCTTCTTCTTCTTCTTCTTCTTCTTCTTCTTCTTCTTCTTCTTCTGTTTTGTTGGGTGAGAGCTAGACCCAAAAAAGAAGAGCCCGTGATCAACAAGTTACACAAAGGAGTTGATCTTCTTTTCTTGAGTTTAAACAATGTTGATGAGTTGTCTACTTTTGCATCCATTATCTTCAAAGAAAACCGCAGTTAAGAACAAATCAATTGGAAACTCTATGAATTGGTCGGAAGAGACGACCAATTAAGCCAACCAATCGAGAGAACACAAAAAGAAAAGGTACCTCAATTTGGTCGGAAGAGACGACCTGGGCAATACTCTGACATTGCTTAAGCTTGAAATCCACTTGTTTCAGATTCATTCTTCCTCTGTTCATCTCTAAAACTCCAGAAAATCGAGACTGGGATTTGGTGAAAAGTAAAACGTAACTTGAACCTCTACCCTAGATGTCCCCCCTTTTAGGTTTAGGTACCAAGTACCAACCTATGTCATAATAATATTTAATAAATATAAAGAAAAAGAAAAATATGTTAAAAATACAATATAACTTCTATAAATTAATAATCTATAAATTAATAATCTATGTAAATTAATAAATTTTGCCGGTTCCAAGTTGGGCCGGTGTTAAAAATAACACAAATCGATAAAATAATAAGGTAATAATATTTTTAAAATTTCTATGTAAATATATAGTCCTCTTAAAATCATAAATTAATAATCTATCTATATAATT
>NW_026621058.1:0-2780 GCF_000801105.2 Raphanus sativus
AAGTTTGAGTTTATTCTAATAATAAGTAACTAGGATAAGATCCGCGCCTTGCGCGGGATGAAGTTGTTATTTTTTATTATGTTTTGGAGAATGAAACAATAGTTCGGTTTCATTTAGATTAGGAGTGTTCAATCCGGATATCGGGTTGGTTTCGGTTATGTTCGGTTTTTACTGTATTTCGGTTAGTAAAATATAACTACTATTCTAAATCCATATTTACTTCGGTTCGATTTGGCTTATATACCGTCGTTTTCAGTTTATTCGGTTTTATACCAAAAATAATTATTTAGTTTGAGATCATATTATATATTATACGAATTTTAGAGTCATGTTGTCAAAAAGTCATTTATTAAAAATATTATATATTTTAAATAAAATAATAAAAAACAAAATGCTTCTATCATCTAATAAAATAATCAAATCTAGAATTAATATCAAAGCTCTAAATTTTGAAAATAAAAATAAAGACAAAACTGAAGCATGAAAATAAAAGCTTTTATATTCTTCCATATTTAGTGTTCATCAAATTAATATGTTTTCGATTTGAACACAGTTTGTTTGTTTTAAAGATAAAAAAAGTTGTAAAGAATTTCAACTAATTGTTGATCAAATTTATAATCTTTACTTCAATTTAGTTATTGTTAAATAAAGCAAAAATATCGAAAAAGAAAGACTAAGAAAATAAGAAGCCTCAGTTGCAGTAAATTGTTACTTAATTATAATTCAAGTGATTCAAGTGATTTACAAATTATAATTATGGTTCAACTCATATAACAAATAGATATTCATGCGTCGTTATAAATATATACATATTTACATGTTTCAGTTTAATCGGTTATAAATCAAACCATATCAAATCCTACGGTTTTTATAAATTACATCCATTTGGTTACGACGGTATATACCAAAACAAAACCATATTATCTATTTCTGTTCGGTTCGATACTCTTCGGTTTAGCATATTGACAGCCCTATTAATTTGAATATTAGTTGGTTTTGGATTGTTTTTTTTATCATATATTAATATCCTATCGTAGAATTGGATTTTAAATTCATATTTTTTGGAACCTTACATGTGAATTTTATATTAAAATAAAACATAAAATACATAGTTTGAACACATTTATGTAGAGTGTGAAAAAATTTATTAGAGTGTGAATGTTCATTCTTAAATAATTGTGAGACTGCCACATTTCCATTATAGTGTGAATAAATTTCTTAAAATGTTTCTCCTTTAATAATAATATATATATATTCAATGAAACCTCTATAAATTAATAATTTTGGGACTACACCAAAATTATAAATTTTTATTAATTTATAGAGATTATTAATTTATCGATATACTAATTGAACCAAAAACTCAATTTGGGATTATAAAATTATATTAATTTATATAGATTTTTAGTGTATATTAATTTATTGATTATTAATTTAAAGATGTTATACTGTATATAGGAGATATGTTGGGCTGAACATTTGTAATTGTAATTGTGTACTGAAATCTATTTTTGAATTTATGATGAGTCTGATCAATTTGGGCTTAAATTTTTTTATCACCATGTTTATATATCTATAAAAACTGTAATATGGTCAATAAGTCATTTTTATTACAAAAACATGTTTTACAATTTTTTTAATATTTAACTTTCACATCATTGAGAACTATTTTAATGATTTTAGAACCATCATCTTATTATTTCCAAAATTGAAATACTTTGACTTTAACAACAATATTGATGCTTCCAATATTTAATACTATATGATATATACTATATATATATATATATATATATTATATATATATATATATATTATATATATAATATTAATATATTAATTTGAATATTTATAAATAAAAATTCATGTTAATACAATTTTATAATTATTTGTATCTTATTATAACAAAACAAATTAAGCTATTGATCACAAAATTTTCAAAGTGATATATTCAAATTTTAATTTTATAAACGTTTTGAAAAATTCAAAAAAATAACATATAAGAAAAAATCTAAATGTTTTTATTATATAGTTAATGTGATTTTTAATATCTTTTAATAATATAAATAAAAAAAACTAAGATACAAAAAATTGCTATCAAATATTCACTATTCATAATAATTAATTTTCATATATACGTTAATTATATTAGGTAATTTCATAGCTTTTATTTAAGGAAAGTGCGAGATTGTTTTTGTACATTATTTATCAATTCGATAGTTAGTTTAATAAAAGTGTAATATAAGTTAAGATGGACCAATTTACTTTTCTAAGAATAATATTTTATATATTATATTTTATATAGTTATTTATTAAATGAAACTTCACAATCATACGGTTCTATGATCATTTATATCGTTTTAAACAAAATATTTAAATCATTGATAACAAAATTTTCAATGTGAAAAATTTAATAAGTTTATAATTTTATAATGTTCTTGAAAACTCATTGAAAGTTTTGAAATTAAAATATTTATGTAATCTTATATGGTATATAGTTTAATCTATATATTTATTTGTTTTATTATTAAATGATACTTTTTTACTCATATGGTTTTAAATCATGTGTATCTTTTTATAATAAAAGTGTTAAACCATTGATCATTAATTTTTACATAATAGTTTAATAGTTTTAGTCATTTATTGTCATTTTTAAAACTTGAAAAATATAACATATACGAAAAATCTAAATTTCTAATTTTATAGCTAATTTCGATTGTTTTAATTTAATTTAATAATATAAAATTAAACAAAAAATGATGGAGGAGATATAAATTGTT
>NW_026621059.1:0-2779 GCF_000801105.2 Raphanus sativus
TCAGACACGCGACAAATGAGATGATGGTTGTGGGAGAGTTGCCTTTATGTTGGGTGGAGAGCATAGCTTGGAGGAACTTCTGCCACCAGACTAAGCTGTACGTGCCTCATTCTAGAAGAACAGCAACCCGAGATATTGTTGAGACTTTTGTGCAAAAGAAAGAGGCAATGAAGAAGATCCTGAAGGAGAACAATCAACGGCTGTCACTGACGACAGATATATGGAATGCTCCTCATACCGGTGCCAGTTACATGGTCATTACGGTGCATTTTATAGATAAGTCGTGGCAGTTGAGAAAGCTCATCATTGGATTCAAGAATGTGTATGATCACAAAGGATCAACAATATCTAAGGTACTTATCTCTTGCTCATTGTAGTCTTGTTTCTGTTTTTAACTGAATTTATTTTATCTCTTGTAGTCTTGTTTCTGTTTTTTATTTAGTAACCCGAGTTTGATTCTTGTTTTTTTTTCTGGATTATAAGGTACTTCTTGATTGCTTAAAGGAATGGGATATCAAAAGGGTGTATGGCATAACCGTAGATAATGCCACAGCTAATACTTCTGCATTGAGAAGGTTTGCTGAAGCTTTTATTGAGAAAAATGGCGCTGATGCATTGGTTCTAGATGGGAAGTTTCTGCATTTTAGGTGTTCTACTCACATCCTCAACCTGATTGTTAAAGAAGGTTTGCTGGAGATAGAGAGCAGTGTCAATGCCATTCGTAATGGCATCTATTTTGTGAGGTCTTCAACTCAGAGGCAGATTTCTTTTGAGCGACATGTAGAGTCAGGAAGACTTCAGAGAGGAAGCTTACCTTTGGATGTGAGAACAAGGTGGAATGCGACTTATTTGATGCTAGAGCAAGCACTAAAGTTCAAGGTTGCTTTTGAGAAGATGGAAGCTGAGGACAAGCCCTACAACGACTACTTCAATGAGATTGTGGATGGGAAAAAACGAGTTGGACCACCAAGTAAAGAGGATTGGGAAGCTGTGGATAGGTTAGTCCAGTTCTTAATTATTTTCTACAAAGCTACATTGGTTCTGTCCGCATCGAATCATGTTACTGCGCATAAGTTGTATCATGCAATCGTCACAGTGACAAAGAACATCACTGCTTTAAGCATCACTCCTGGTCCTGATGAGACTCTACGGTCTAAGGCAGGAAACATGTTAGAGAAACTTGCCAAGTATTGGAATCCATTTGGATTGAATCCTGAGAAGATGAATATGCTTGTCATTGTTGCAAGTGTTCTTGACCCAACGAAGAAGATGAAGGTGACACAAAAGTTATTTGAGAAGCTTTATGGAGAAGGCTCGATTCAGGCTACTCGTTTGAAAGAGGCAGTCGAGGAGCTGCTGAAGAATTTATTTGATCACTACAACAGTCCCGGTAGTGGCAGTGCCGGTGAATCTCAAGTACCAGCTTCTCAGTCTCATGGACCGTCTTCTCAATCAGCTTCTCAGTCGCAGGATCAGTTAGGAGAGGAAGTTTCTCAGCGGACAGTTCTTGGTAACGGCCTTACTTATGAGAGCATGAATGACATCTACAAAGAGCTTGTTCAAGATACAGGATTTCAAGAAGACACCAGTGAGTTAGATATGTATTTGAAAGATAATCTGGAGATTCAAAATCTTATGAGCGGTACAGAGTATGATGTGCTCTCTTTCTGGAGGGTTAATAGTGGAAAGTATCCGGTTCTGTCAACATTAGCTAAGGATGTACTTGCAGTGCAAGTGAGTTCAGTTGCATCTGAATCTGCCTTCAGCACCAGTGGACGAATTTTAGAGCCAAGCAGAAGTTGTTTGACGCATTTTATGGTTGAAGTACTAATGTGCACGGAGCAGTGGCTCAAATGCGAGTGCAGATATAAAGGAAAAGGAATCACAGGAAAGGAACAAATGCTTAAGCTGATAGAGGAGCAAGATGATCTTATGAGAGGTATAATTCTGGTTTTTAAACTCTTTAATTCGTTTGGCTTTATGTTTTGTATTTTCGTATTGTTAATTTGTAATGAATTATTGATTTTGTTGCATTGATCTTTGTGTTACAGAATTTGAACCTGTGTTTCAAAGTTGAATGTTGCTGGTAGAAGAGTCAGAAGTTCGAGACTGAGGCTGTTGAATGTTGCTGGTTTCTTGTTGTTGTTTTTGTTTTTGATTTTGCACTCTCAATTATCATGGTAAAACTTTATATTGTGATTCTGCTACTAAGTTGTTTTTAATGAAGTTTGAACTTAATACTTCTTGTCTTCTTGATTGCTTGTGGTATTGTTATTGCTGGTTTTAAAAATTGCAGGTTTTAAAGATTGCAGGTTTTTAAACAATTCATTGCAGGTTTTTACAGGAATATAGGGTAAATCTCGGGTATATAGGGTATTATTGACCCGAATATTGTATACCCGAACCGAATTTGAATAAAACCGGCCCGAAAAGCATTAAAAATACCCGAAAATCAATAAAAATCCGAAAACCCGAGAACCGACCCGAAAAATTGTATAACCCGAAAATACTCGGGTATTACCGGTTCCTATATCTTCTACCCGATCCGACCCGAACCCGAGACAACCCGAACCGATCCGAAACCGAAATTTTCAAATTACCCTATCGGGTCCTCAACTCTATGACCCGAAGGACCCGAACCCGAGACAACCCGACCCGAACCCGACCCGCGGACCCGAATGCCCAGGCCTAATAAGAATCATCAAGATATTGCCATATGTCCGAACATGCCAATCTGGAATCATCTGGATAGAAAGTGGGATATCTTTTTACTCACAAC
>NW_026621060.1:0-2763 GCF_000801105.2 Raphanus sativus
GAATATAAAGTGGGATAGCTTCTTCCTCATAACTCCTATGAGATTTATTCAGCTTCCTGGTCATTCTAAAATGATTAATGGTTTCAAATAAAGCTTTTTTAATCTTGTTTGCTTATGGTTTGATTAGAATCATGAAGATATCACTACAAGAAAAGTAGAGAATAGCCACTAATTTTTTTGTAGCTATCGCTTAATTTTTGTGGCTATTTCACTGTTAACTACGGATAGCCACAAAAAATATTTGTTGACTATGGGCTTGTGGCTATTGAAAAAATGTGGCTATTTGTAGATGTGATTCTGCGACTCCGCCACAAACGATATTTGCAGCTATTTTGCCACAAAAAGCGACACTGTTAACCGTTGCAAAATTTCTACTAATAGCCACACTTATAATTGTGGAAGATAGACGCATATAGCCACAACCGGTTTGTAGTTCTTTTAGCCACAACATTGTCACACAATAAGCTGTTGCTATTTTTTCTATACTAGCCACAAAGTGAATTGTAAATTTCAGGATGCAAATAGCCACAATTAATTTTGTAGCTATAGTTTCATACTTTTAAAAAAAAAATATTTATCCTATTTTCTATTGTTTAATTTAATTTGTATTTTATTAAATTTTTGAAACCTAATTTAAAAGATAATTAATTATACAAATAGAAACATAATTAGCTAAATCATTCAAAATCTCATTAAGAAACATTTACAAGTATATTAAAAACAAATTGTTCAAAAAAAAAATATTAGAAACAAATATACAAGTATGTATTATGCAGTTGCTACCGAAGCTTCTTCTTCGGCGAGCCACCCCGAAGTTCCTCCCCTGCTTATGAGTTTCATCACTGCTCTTCATCGGAGCTCATCTGCTTATGAATCCCTACAGCCATGAGTTTTTTCTCCGTCTTCTTTCTCCAGCCGCGAGCTTCGTTGTCGTCGTCTTCCTCCAACCATCAGCTTCTCCGTCCTTATCGTTGTTCTACTCCAGCCGTGGAATTCGTCAACATCTTCCTCCGGCCAAGTTTACTATTCATGGAGGATAAAGAAGATGAAGACATAAGTAATGATAACTGAAACCAAAAACAGAGAAATGTCAACTGATGAACAAAATAGTTAAACTCTGAGAAGCCATGGCGTGTGGCTTGAAAAATCTGCTTCGATTAAGACATAGGCAGAGATGAAGGAGATAAATGAGAAAGAGTAAAAGAGGTTTTGTTTTATTGTTGTTGTTCTTGTAACTGAGGAGAAGATGAGAGATAAGTGTGTTTGTTAAAGGAGATATAAGAAACGAGAGAGAGAAGAAAAGCACATCAGTTGTGGCCGTTAGATCATCTAAAATCAACAGTTTATATTGATTTGAGAGTGATCCACGGTTTTGTTTTTCAACCAATCAGAATTTATTTTATATTTTAATGACTTGCGCTTCTTCTTCTTTTTGTTTTGTTTTTGTTTTTTTTTGTCAAGTTTTGTTTTTGTTCAACATGCTTCTTCTGCTTTTACATCTTACCTTTTGAATTTAATTTTTATTATATAAGTTATTAATTTAGTTCCAATTAAATTATTAGCTTCGAGAAATTATTGGATTTCCTAACTAATGGCTTTGTTTTAATTTCATGATTTATTGTTTAGTTTACTTGATTGGTATTTTAAGAGTTAATGTGTATGATTTAAGATTGAAAGTGTATGGACTTATGATATATAGGAGTTGAGGGTTAAATTTAAAGTTAAAATAGTATATTTGAAACTTACTAAAAAAATTTAAGAACTATATCTTATATTATAGTTTGAAATAGTATATTTGAAGTTTTTCTAAATTTTGAAGTTTAGGGTTTAATCTTGAAGTTTAGGATTTAGTTCAATCTTTGAAATTAGTATTTAAAAAGATATTTGGAAACTATAACTTATAGAGTTAGAGTATAAAAATACCAGAGTTTTAAAATTTGTGTGTAGAGTTTAACTTAAAGTCTAGTGTATGTGAAGTATATGATTTGGGGTATATTTTTTGGAGTAAAGGGGTTTGGAGTTAAGGGTAAGATTCAAGAATAAAGTTTGAAAAGATTAGAGTTGTGATTTATGTTTAAGATTTAGTTTTTAAGTTTCAAAATATAAAATTTTATGTTTAGATTTATGATTTGGGGTTTAGATTTAGAGTTTAGGGTTTGTAGTATAATATTTGAGGTTTTGATTTTTGAATACAAAAAGAGAAAGAGACAAAAGAGGAAGACTAAGATAGGCACGTGGGTGGGCAGAGAAAGAAAAACAAAACAATCATTCTGGACCATTAGATTTACAGTTATCAATGGTCAAAACAGGATAGGTGTTATCCCCACCTCTCAAAGATCAGCCAATCAGAGCTCATTGCTTGGATTAAGCTTTTTGTTTTGTTTTTCTTTGCGACACTGTGCACTTGCGACTTATTTCTACTAAAAAAGTGTTTTTCTTTTTTTATCCTTTTTGTTATTCTAATGTTTTATTTCTTAGTTTATTTTTAACAAATTTTGTTTATAATTAGTTTTATCAGATTGTTTTAAATGTTGAATTTATAGTTTATGATAAGAAATTGAGGAAATGTGGAATCAATGTTAGAGAAGAAAAAATGATTAAAGTTAAGTGATAATAACTTTAGAAAAATGTTTTTTTTTTAAATTTAAAACATTTGTAAAATAACTATACTTTAAAGTTCTAAAGTTTGGAGTTTATGATTTAGGATATTTGTATATGGTTTAGTGTTTAAGATTTATTTGTTAGGTTAAAGTTTTTCAGATA
>NW_026621061.1:0-2763 GCF_000801105.2 Raphanus sativus
ATATGTCATTGAGAACTCTAGTTGGGGTTCTGTTGATCAGATGACAAGCAGAAACCACAGCATCACACCAGAACCTCTTTGGAACACTCATGTGGAACATCATTGATCTAGCCACCTCCATAAGATGCCTGTTCTTCCTTTCAGCAACTCCATTTTGCTGAGGAGTATAAGGACAACTGGTCTGATGAATAATCCCTTGTTGAGATAAAAATTGCTTGAAAGCTCCACTTGTGTACTCTCCACCATTATCTGACCTGAGAATCTTCACCTTAGCACTGAAGTGGTTGGTGACATGAGAATGATAATTCTTGAAAGCTTCCAAGACTCTGTCCTTAGACTGGATCAGTGTGACCCAAGTGTACTTGGACTTCTCATCAATGAAGGTAACAAAGTACTTGTGATTCTCTCTGGACATACAAGGTGCAGTCCACACATCAGAGTGAACCAGGTCAAAACACTTCTCATAAATCGTGTTGGACCTTGGGAATACTGTCTTGCAATGCTTCCCCAAGATGCATGCTTCACACTCATCATTTTTAAACACCACTCCAGGAAGCATCAGATTGAGTGCTCTAGTGTGCGGATGTCCCAACCTAGCATGCCATATAGTGCTCTCAACACCAGTAGATGTACTGACCAAGCAACATGAGGAAGATTCAGCTAGTTGTGTCTTTTGGAGATGATACAGCTCCTGATGGCTGTGACCTTTTCCAATAACCTGCCCTGTCTTTAAATCTTGAAACTCAACCTCATCTGGTCTGAAGACAACCTGACAACTCAGATCAACAGTAGCTCTCCTCACAGATAACAGGTTAGATGTAAACTTAGGCATATATAAGGCAGTTGATTCCCTATCAAACAACCTAAGGTTCCCTATCCCTTCTATCTTCACCTTATCACCATTAGCTATCAGAACATTTCCAGTAGCAGGCTGGATATCACTAATCAAGTTCCTATCACTAATCATGTGATGACTAGCTCCTGAATCTATAATAATGGGTTTAGAGTCAGGAGATGATATACCAGCCTTCTTGGATGAGATGAGGGATTGAGCAGCTTTGATGAATAGATCAAGATCTCTTCTGGTTGCTGGGGCATCAGGGTTTGTTGCGCCAGTCTCACTTCTCCACCATTCTCCTCTAGTGGTGTCACTACTGAGCGCTGAGTACAGGGTTCTTCCCTGAATCACTGGATGCTCAAACTCCTTGAGCTCATATCCAGCTGATTGACTTCTAAGAACACCAGCTTCTCCTAAGTCTGGTACCTTTCCTTCTCTAAGGAAATAATTTATCAGGTTCTTGTAGGTTGAATCCAGGTGCAGCAGTAAGCTCAGAAACTTGTCCTGCTCATAAACAACTTGAAGACACTCCCATAAACTTCCATAGCCAGTCTGAAGAGTCTCCCACAGGTTCCTGGCGGTTTGAATGTGAGAGTGTGCCTTCAAGATTGGTGTAGACAGAGAGTTGTGTATGATTCCAAGTGTTTGCTGGTCTTCTTGAACCCACTGGTGGTCACGCCTCATGCGTGTGAGCTTGATATCCTCTTGAGTCATCTTCTTTGAAGTTCCAGTCTCCATGATGTGGCTGTCCCAAAGTCCATGACTCCCCAAGGTGAATCTGGCCACTCTTGACCATATCAAATAATTAGACCCCTCTAGGGTTACTGAAATAGAAATCTCTGATTTTTCCATCATGAGTAGCTGGATAACATCAAGAACAGCTAGTATCCAGTGGAAAAGACTTCAAAGGAATTATCAGAGTGAGAAACAGAAATTTAAAGAAGAATTGGATGAACTTTGCTATTTTTGGCAAAATCTGGATAAGAGAATGAAGAACACACCAAGAACAGTATGAACTTTGCCAAAAATAGAAATAAAAACACAGAGATTTGCGGAAGAAAGAAAGGTTTCAAGAGCTTGAAGCTCTGATACCATGTGAGAATTGATAAGATATAAGAATCAAAGAGAAATTAAGTCTTGGAGAAATTAAGAACAAGAGAGATTAAGAGAGAAAGTGTGGCGATTTTGGAGAGAGAGAGACAAAGAGAGAAAATGTTTTCTTAGATTGATATTGTGTGTTACAATGTTACATAAATAGATCAGAGTGAATCAATGAGACAAAGAGCAAATAATAAACAATTGGAGACACTGATCAGAGGAGTCACTCTCGCCTGTCCTAGGACAGTGACATCTCCTCTTCCCTCTCCTTCTTAGCACAGCATGTGATCTTTGTTTGACTTAACCTCCAACGGCTCCAATCAGCTTGCTTGCACTTGTTTATATTATTCTGAACCTTGTGGAGAGTATTGGCGTGATATTTGAATCCTCCATACTCCATTGCTTGCCTTCCAAGACACTCTTGTACGGACAGACTTAAACCATCTCTTCCACTTGATTAAATCATAACTCCTCTCATAGTCTCAACTCTTGATCTTTATTGCTTCATCTCAACATATATTGCCAACGGTCTGCTTCCTCCTTTCTTGATGTCGCTCACAAGTTTAAACTTTTATCCTTGCCTTTTAAGGCACACTATGTTACTCCTTGGTGCCTTGTGTGGCAAGTGGTGTATGGAATGACTTGAGGATTAAGTAAGCTTGGCTCTGCTCTTCTTCAGGTAACACCAGATCCTCTTTTCCTCTTATCAATTTATTTCCTTTGTCAATACTCCCCCTCAAGCTTAACCATACAGCATGGTTGAGCTTGGAGACCATGAACACATCCCTCATTAAAACCTTTGTGTGAAAAACCCAATGGGACAAAAA
>NW_026621062.1:0-2759 GCF_000801105.2 Raphanus sativus
TCCCTATAGCGAGTGAGCTTGTATTGAGTGAGCTCACTCCCTATAGCGAGTGAGCTTGTATTGAGTGAGCTCACTCCCTATAGCGAGCGAGCTTTTCCTGTAGCCCGCTTCCTATAGCGACCCAGCACTTCCTGTAGCTTGGTTCCTATAGCGACCGAGCTCATGATACTGACCAAAACCTTTGTTTTGAGAACCCATTGCTCGAGTATCCGTGCTTGTCGTAACGACAAGATGCTTACGATTTTTGCTCAGATCGATGCTCGAACCATTTGAGCTTCTTTCGACTCTGCGAATAAATCTTTTCAATAATTTTATCGTAAAAATTAGTTTAAATAATTTTTATGAAAATTATCTTTTTCAAGAAATATTTTCGAACGTTAATTTCGTCGTGACCGTTTATGACCCCAACAGTTAGCCCCCCAGCCCATTAGAACCGTAGATCGTAGATGTGAGGTTCTAGCATGCGATAAGACAAGTTAGTCAAGTTAGGCGGAATTAACGGTTAAAAATGTCCGTTGAAAGTTGTACATTCATTCTAAAAAGAGTGGAATCTTATAAGATTGGGGCTGCGCTTGATGAAAGCTGCCTACGTACCCTTTGTCAAAAGGGATCAAGCCATTCGTAGTTCGTCTTGGAGTTAAGATTCTTATGACCTGTTTTCCAGTGAGACTTTATTGTCTAGTTATTTCGAGCATGTTGCTGTCGATGTTATTTTGTATTGGACCTTTGTCGGCCGCAAGAGTAGCCTTGGAGGCTGTTTATTTTAGCCAAGTTTGGCCTGTAAAAAATATTTTGCTCAAATCTATAAAATCGTGGTTTTTATAAATCGAGAGAACTTCCGTTTATCGAAGTTAGAGGGACAGGGTGTGAGTTGTCGTCTCATTCCTGCCTCTCCGATGATCACTGTATCTAGAGATGGCAAAATAAAGGCTTGCCCGCGGGCCGGGCCCGTAAAGACCCAGTGCGGGGCGGGATTGGGCACATATGTTACGGCCTGTTTAGTTGCGGGTCTTGAGGGACAGGACCACGATGGTACCGGGTCGAAGCGGGACGGGCCGATGCGGGACGCGGGAAATCATTGAGGCCCACTAAACTTTTCTTTTTGTGTCTTGATCTTTTTCGGTCTCTTCACTGATCCTGTTTCACTACTTCTATTCTGCCATCGACGACCACAAATCATCTTCTTCTTCTCCTGTACAAAGCAGATCGTCATGCATGTGAAAAAGGTATTTAGCTCGTGCCTCTGTTTACTCGCATCATTTCTGTCCTTGAGCTGGATTTGCTAACAAAGCGTTTCACTTTCAATTTGAAGTAGATAGTGGCCAATCTCAAAATTCTTTAGATTATGATTCTAATAAGTTACAGGAACCTTTGTACATGATCCAAATGATTTCAATGATTTTTTTTTGTAGTCTGGTGGTGATGCAAGTGAGCTGATTCATCAAACAGAGAAGAACAAACAAGGCACTACTGAGAAGGAGGTGGAAGTTTGTGAAAGCCAAACTGGAGTTTCTATTAGTAACAATGATTTCCATTTATCTTGCCTGCGTCTGTGGTGAAAGCTATTTAGATGTCTCTATAGAAAAGAAGAAGAACATAGTAAGATATTAAAAGCAGCAGTAAATGAAAAAAAAAAAATCTTCCAGAACTGTAAGAGACTAACAGTTAACCACTACACACCATAAGATCATGACGTTTAGCACATTACACATTACGTGAGGATCAAGTAACTTAAAACTCTTCTAACTAAAAACTGACCGCAGAGAGTATACAACTTAGGCACAAGAAAAAAAATATACAACTTAGAAGCAGCTAGCCTAGGGTTCATGTTATTGAGGAGTCCAGGGTATCCCTCCGTGAGTAGACGAGAAGACGCAGCTGCTTGACGACAAATATTAGAAATTTGAAACAAAGTTCGTGGCCATGTGTATAAATTTCTAATAATGCTTGAGTTTCTGACCAATGGGAAATAAGTAAATAATTGGTATAATTTTTAAAATTACACTAAAATACAAAAAGAACCCTAAAAATATTACCTAAATGTTGGAATTGTGTGAGCCCATGTCCAACTCTATATTATCCAATTAGTACGATATTGTCCACTTTGGGCCCAAAGCAAAGCCCGCATGGATTTAGTTTGGGACTCTTTCCCAAAAGGCCTCGTACTAATCAGAGTTGGACATCTCTTTTATATACTAGACATTATTTGTCTAAACTTCCAATGTGGGACTTTGTTTGCATTCCCAACAAACCTCCTCTCAAACCAAGTACCACATCAACCCTTGGTTTTCCAACCTCCAGCGAAACCTGGCACACTTCTGTACCGCCGTAATCACCAACGGAACTCTTCACCTAACCTTGTTACACCATTAGGATTTATCCACCTAACCCTTACTGCACCATTAGGACATTCACCACCTAATCTTTGCAGCACCGTTAGGAATACCCACCTAATCTTGTATCGTCGTTAGGGAGAGACTTTCGATACAAGTCTCCGACACCACTTATTCGCGAAGTCATCTTGAGGATTTTCCTCCCACAACCGAAGCTCCCAGGATCTTTGATTGGCCTCTGCTACGCACCCCGCCCTTCCCATCGAAGTGGAGGCTCTTCGAACTTGAAGGGTATTTTGGTCTTCTTGCAGATGTTCGTCATCCCGGCTCTGATACCAATTGTTGGAATTGTGTGAGCCATGTCCAACTCTATATTATCCAATTAGTACGATATTGTCCACTTTGGGCCCAAAGCAAAGCCCGCAT
>NW_026621063.1:0-2759 GCF_000801105.2 Raphanus sativus
ATATCCACTATGCATGTTTCCTTATATTGCATACATTTTACTATAAGCTAGATACATCCACTAACATATTATACTATAAGATAGATTATTAATAATACATCTACTAACATATAATACTATACCACAGATTACTAATAATACAATATATTGTATGTATTCATTAACTTACATCTATCAATATTAGCAATACTATGAAGACGACTAACTTTATACTTTGAATCTATAAACCATAATATTCTAATTTATAACAAAAATGATATTACTGTTACAAATTAGTTTTTATAAAAATTATTCATAGCAACAATTTGTTATATAAGATAAATTTAATCAAAAACCATTTTTTTTTTACTTTTTTCCTGTTCAGAAAAAAAAACCTACAAATATATACCACTAAGTTAGCCAAAAATCTTCCGAATAAACAGTAAATCTCACCAACCCAACAAAATGAATTAAAAATATAACAAAAGATATTATGTTTGGAATTTAGCTTACTGAGTCGGATATAAATCTGTTCATTTCAGGTATGAGTTCTTCGAGTCCTCAACATTTGGATCTAAGTAGGTATTTGAAATTTTTTGGTCCGGATTGATTTCTTTTGGATCCGGATTATTTTAACTTTTTATATTATAAATCTTAAATAATATACAACGTGTATATAAAATATGTGAATCAAAATAAATCCGCGCGGACGCGCGGGTCATGATCTAGTTAGCTTATTATAAGATCACATGCTTGGAAAGTGGGTAGAGTATATGTGTCAATCAATAGAAAGACTAATATTGTACCATGTGACACATATTCTCGGCTTATTCATATTAGGTCTGTAGAATATAAGGTAGAAGCTACCAAGGCATAAGGGAGAATACTAAATGAAAAAAATGTAATAATGAACCTTTTTTCTAGTACACACAGACTTCGTACTTCAGGGAGGCCTGTTAACTAAATCTGAAGATGTAAGCTAGATGTCATGTAAAGACGCAAGGTCAGACGACAACAACCAAATTGCTGAGGGGATCTACGTAAAGCAAGTAATGAGTTCAGACTTTAGCCATGAGGCGTCCACTGGATTGTTTTTTTCGGTGTAAGTGGTCCTTATGGCCCTCACCTTCCTAACGATTTATGCAGAGAAACATAAGGATAATAAAAGTTTGAAATTAAAACTGGCGTCTTTAGCATAATACAATGAATATTTTTGTTACATGGATTAAAGCTTCGGGGTTTTGATACACACAGAAACACATACCATTGACAAAGGAAAAAAACCTTCGCATATGCTTGAACATCATGGAGATCATATCTTCTCTGTTTGATGTACTCTGAAAACTCAGGAGATGGAGCTTTCAAGCTCCTACATCAGTCGCTGATGAACCTGGTTTAAGCCACGCGAAGAAAGTCTTGAAGAAAGCTTGTTTGTCCTGTTAAAAGTGAGAGAGAGACCATCTTTGAGGTCTTTGACAGCTTCAGTAAGAGCAATTAAATTATTAAAGCCAGTGGTTTCAGCTCCTCTGCCAAGAGCTTCTGCCTGGTTAACACATCCTCGCTGTTTGCTATAAACCTAGCTGTTGTACCCGGATTAGTGATTACCAGCGCAGTGCAGGTGGGTTGGAACCACTTGTGGCATTACCCCTGAAACAGAGGGCTGTGTATACCTTGGGCCATGCTTGATGAGATCATCAAGTATGCTCTGCTGAGCTTTCTTAAGACCTTGCATCGACACCACAAATCGGTAGGAGTTAGTATCCGGCAGTCCAAATATTTATATAGACATATCTATGTGTTAAAGATGGTTCCGTGATCCTATTCATCTAGACCAGTCATGTGAGTATGTAACATGATTTTCAAACAGATAATCTGAGTACTATTATCACCTTGAGTTTAATGATGTGCTGCAACTCCATGGGAGTTCCTTCTGGAAACAGTGCATGATAACTGCCTACCACTGAATCGATTAGGGATAGAATGATCTTAAAGCACTTCTTATTTCATGGCTCACAAATTTATAGTAGCTAGCAGCAGTTCAAGTCTGCAATGATATCACAAACTTCAGATTTAAAAGACTAAATTGGTATCATACTGAAACAAAAATACTTTATGATACCCAATGTTTTATGCTCAGATAACACGAATAACAAAAAGTTTAAAATACAGAGACACCAGCAGATGCACATATACATAAATTGGTGATGATCAGATAGCTAACCAGTCCGGCAAGGGAAGGAATTTCTAGACGAATTGTCATCATCGCTTGCGTATCTACTAACATCTGTGAACCAAAAAGAGAAAAAAAAAACAGATAATCATATTCCAACTCTACTTTTGTAGCTTTGACACCTCAAAGATAGCTACATTTCAAGCTCCCTTTATATAACATTACCTTCTGCTAACAGAGATGCAATCCGAGATTCAGCTTGGTAATAATATGTACCTAACATCAACATATCCTGCCAAAAAAAAACTTAAACCAAAACTCTGTTTGATCAGAACAATATTCTGATTGGTTTGTTAATCAAAACGAAGAGATCTGAAGATTCACCTGAAGCTCAACTCCATAGTCTAAACGTGACCAATCTCCAAGGATGGAGCGTTGGACGCTGCATTTTTGCAGTCGCAAGAAACATCCGTGTGAGATTATCGAATCTATCATTTTGTCTTTAATAGTTTCAATAACTTCCAAATAGTCTCAGAATATGTATCCATAACAACAAAATTGCAAAGGTGTTTGATTAATATTGTCCTCTAAGGATAACAAAGAAGAAGAG
>NW_026621064.1:0-2753 GCF_000801105.2 Raphanus sativus
CTTCTCAATATTAACCTCAATCTCTCATCCTTTCAACACTCCCCCTCAAGCTTAACCATGTGGAACAAGTTAAGCTTGGAAGGACCATGAGATCTTCCTCATTAAAAACCTCATCAAAGAAAAACCCAGTGGGACAAAACTTTGATGAGGGAAAAAGAGTAAAGATCTCATGATCAGGGGACTAGCTGGTTGATGAGAGATCAATGAGACCCAACCTGATATGGATGGATTCCATTGTCTTCTGTCTCGCAGCCTTGGTGAAGATGTCTGCTAACTGGTCTTCACTTCTAGTGTAGCATGGCAAGATCACTCCCAAGACTATCATCTGCCTGACCTTGTGGCAATCCACTTCAATGTGCTTTGTCCTCTCATGGAACACTGAGTTGGTAGCTATGTGTATTGCTGCTTGATTGTCACAATGCATGGTCATTGGTGTAGCTTGCTCAATCTCCAAGTGTTTCAGGATCCCTTTGATCCAAATCAACTCGTTGGTGAGCTTCAGCATAGCCCTATACTCAGCCTCAGCACTTGAGCATGAGACCACCTTCTGCTTCTTGCTCTTCCATGTGACTAAGTTCCCACCAATGAATGTGCAATAACCAGTTGTAGATCTTCTATCTACTCTGTCTCCTGCCCAATCCGCATCACAATAGCCTACAACCTCAGTGCTTCCATTGCACCCCATCCATACTCCTTGACCAGATGTACCATTTAGATACATCAGAACCCTTTCCACCATTCTCCAATGATGCTCCTTAGGTAGTTGCATATGTTGACTTACCTGGTTCACAGCAAAACAAATATCAGGTCTAGTAATGGTGAGGTAAATCAGCTTACCCACTAGCTTTCTGTAAAGCTTTGGATCATGGAAGGGCTTGCTGTCTTCACTCTCCCCCTCACGTGGGACTTTATAGCCATCCTCCATTGGCATCCTTGCGGTTTTGCCTCCAAGTACACCTGCATCTCTCAATAGATCAAGTGTATATTTTCTTTGGGAAATGAATAATCCTTCCTTAGCTCTACATAGCTCAATACCAAGGAAGTACTTCATTTCTCCTAAATCTTTTATCTCAAATACAGACTTTAAAAAGTCTTTAGTCTCTTGTATACCTGCCTTATCAGAACCAGTAATGATAATGTCATCTACATAGACCAATAGACAGATGATACCTGACTTGGTAGTAAGTGTGAACAGAGTGTGATCTAGTTCGCACTTCCTGAACCCTCTTCCATTCAGAGTGGTACTCAACTTGTTGTACCATGCTCTAGGAGACTGCTTCAACCCATAGATAGCTTTCTTTAGTCTCAAGACATTGCCTGGCTTCACCATTCCCTCAAGACCAGGAGGAGGTAACATGTAGACTTCATCCTCTAGTTCCCCTTGTAAGAAGGCATTCTTTACATCCATTTGCCAAAGATCCCACTCTTGGTTCACTGCCAAGGATAGTACTACCCGAATGGTGTGAAGTTTGGCAACAGGTGCAAAGGTATCAATGTAGTCTTCTCCATAGGTCTGAGTGAATCCTCTAGCTACAAGTCTTGTCTTTCTCCTGTCTATCTTCCCATTAGGAAGGTACTTGATGGTAAAGATCCACTTACAAGATACTGCTCTCTTTCCTTTTGGCAATGTGCTTTCATACCAAGTGTCATTCTTGATCATGGCATTGGCTTCATCATTTACTGAGTCTCTCCATTCTTGAATCAACATAGCTTCTTCATAGCTTCTTGGTACATAACTCTCATCCAAGCTCACCATAAAGGCTTGATGCTCTTCTGGATACTCAGCAAAAGAGCACACAGCTTGGGAAGGATGCTCCACAGCCTGGGCATTGTAGAACAACCACCAAAGTTTGAATCTTTACTTTTCCCGCGAAGAACAACCACCAAAGTTTGAACCTTTACTTTTCCCGCGAAGAACACCACCAAGTTTGGATCTTGAATCAACCCGCGAAGAACACCAACCAAAGTCTGAAGCTTTAAGGAACACCACCGCGAAGAACACACCAGAGTTTGAATCTCTAAGAACCCCACCGTGAAGAACACTAAAAACTTGAACCTTTATGAACCCGCGAAGAACAAGAACAAAGCTTGGATGATTTTGAATAAAACAAAAAAAAGAACAAGAAGAAATGAAGATGAAGAGACCACGAACTCAATACCAAAGCCAACCTGGCTCTGATACCATGATATTTTTTAGTAGTATTGAGTAGATAGAGTGAATCGAGATGAGTTTAAGGGTAAAGGTTTATGAAGAACATGAAGAACATTGTAAACTAGAGAGAGAGAGTTGCAAATCGTGTTATTGATTAATGAGACAGAGTTTACAATATAAAGGAGAAGCTAAGACACAGATTTACTATTCTAAGCATGTGTAGTCAAAGGATAAGGTTGCTTTAGTTTGAACTAAACCAATGAGAAGCTCCACATGCTTATGGGAAGAACCTTATCCATCCAGGCTGTTCCAGCCTGACTTGCGCAGCTTCTTCCCTTCTCCAACGGTCTGATTAACTCTTGCAAGCTTCCCACAGCATAGTAACCTTAGCATAGTAACTTTGGTCTTGTTACCAAGTTACCTCAGTAATATAAAGTTACCACAGTAACTAAAAAGTTACCACAGTAACTTTTATATTTACTTTCTCATCTCTTTGCTATCACATCTTCTTCTCATAAGTATCCAAGTCTCTTCTCAATATTAACCTCAATCTCTCATCCTTTCAACTTATATGTCCGAACAGGCTAATCTGGAATCATCT
>NW_026621065.1:0-2744 GCF_000801105.2 Raphanus sativus
ACAACTCCTATGAGATTTATTCAACTTCCTGGTTATTCTCCACTGATTAGTGGTTCCAAATATAGCTTCTTAGATCTGTTGACATGAAGCAATAAATGGGTATAGCCATGAGAGAATAGAGAAAAGAAGAGAAGAAGCTACTCGGAAAGGTTTAAGAGCAAGTGATCAGATCAGACTTGTGGAGCAAGTATGACCATACACTCTTGTGTCTCAAGTAACCAATTCAACAATGCAACAAGGGAAAGTAATAAAGAAAGACATGGCAACTACTTGGGCGAGATTTGAAGAGAAGAAGACCGTTGGAGAGCTTTGACAAGAAGCAAGGCAAGTTGGCAATTAAAAACAATATAAGTCACATGTTTGCCAACCGTTTGGAGCAGTCCCTTTCTCGGATCAGGCCCTGCAGAGATCAGTCTTATTTTATTATTCTACTTGTCTTGTTTCTCTATTTTTGGCTATATAACAATGCTGTATGTGAACTAAGTTAATCAAGGAATTCATTTCCTCATTTCTTTATACTCTGCGCAACTCTCTCTCTCTCTCTCTCTCTCGGATATTGCTCATCTTTCTCTCTTTGATTCTTCAGTTCTAACCAAGATAACTCTCTTAATTCATACAAAATCTCATGGTATCAGAGCTAGGATGCTAAACAAGTTCATGTGGAAGCCAAACAAGTTCAAGGAGACTCGCCCTCAGTTCCAGGATGCTAGAGCAAACTTCTCAGCTGATGGGACTGAACCAACCACACCACACTCCATGGGAACAAGCAGCAATGGCGTGGGAAGTGCTATGACCTCCACATCAGTGTATGCAACACCAAGGGCCAACCTAGATGAAACCATCAAGAAGTCTGACTTAGATGCTTTCATCAAAGCCTTAAAAGAATCTGGTATATCTAAAACCCTTGGTACTTCTCTTAGTGCTTGTCACACTGTTGGTAGTTCTATGAATGTTTTTAAATCAGCTAAACCATTAGTTATAGACTCTGGTGCTTCCCACCATATGATTAGTGATTTAAGCTTGATTAAAAACATTGAACCAGCCTTAGGAAATGTGATGATAGCCAATGGAGATAAAATTCCAATAAAAGGTGTGGGTGATCTCAAACTGTTTGACAAAGTGTCTAAAGCTTTTTATATGCCCACATTTGCTTCAAACTTGCTATCTGTTAAGAGAGTGACTAATGATTTAAATTGTCAAGTTACTTTCAGGCCTAACAGTGTTTCTTTTCAGGATATTGATTCTAGTAAGTTGCTTGGCAAAGGTGTTACCAAGGGAGACTTGTACTTGCTTGAGGACACAAGACCAGCTTCTGATTTATCTTGTTATTTCAATTCTGTTTCTGAATTCCCTAAAGATGTAATATGGCATGCTAGATTAGGACATCCTCACTCTACTGCCTTGAACATCCTGTTGCCTAGTATTTCTTTTAAAAGTGATTGTGAGGCTTGTATCTTAGGAAAACATTGTAGAAATGTGTTTCCTAAATCAATGACCATCTATGATAATTGCTTTGATTTAATTCATTCTGATGTGTGGACTGCCCCATGTGCATCTAGAGAGCAACATAAATACTTTGTGACATTTATAGATGAAAAGTCTAAGTACACTTGGATAACTTTGTTGCAATCAAAAGATAGGGTGCTAGAAGCTTTTAAAAACTTTCAGAACTATGTCACTAACCATTTTAATGTCAAGATTAAAATTCTTAGATCAGATAATGGTGGTGAATACACTAGTACAGCCTTCAAACAACATCTTGCCTCGCAAGGAATCATCCACCAAACCAGTTGCCCTTACACACCTCAACAAAATGGTGTGGCAGAAAGGAAGAATAGGCACTTGATGGAAGTGGCCAGGAGCATGATGTTTCACTCAAACGTGCCTAAGAGGTTTTGGGGAGATGCAGTGGTTACTGCTGCCTATCTCATCAACCGCACACCCACAAGAGTCCTTCTCAACGCCACCCCTTATGAGGTACTGAACAAAACCAAATCATCCATAGATCATTTGCGTGTGTTTGGGTGTGTGTGCTTTGTGTTGATTCCAGGAGAGCTCAGGAACAAGTTAGAGGCTAAGAGCAGAAAGGCAATGTTTATTGGTTATTCAACACATCAGAAGGGTTACAAATGTTATGTACCAGAGACAAGGAGGGTTCTGGTGTCAAGGGATGTTAAGTTCATGGAGTCACAAGGCTATTATGATGAGAAGAGTTGGGATGAGCTCAAGGATCTTTCTCAATCAGCCACTGACAGAGCTAACAACCTTAGAGTGATTATGGAAAGACTTGGTATCAATCTACCAAAGATACCAGAGAAGGTCAGGGAGACCTCCACACAAGCTGCTGAGGATACAGTAGAAGATGATGGAGTATCTCACCTTGATCATGAGGGGGGCAATGGAAATGATCAGCATGCACCAGCTCAACCTGAAGAGAACTCAGTAGTGTCTCATGATCAAGATGAGATAGGAGTACAACCACAAGCAGCTACTGAAATCCAACAAGGAGAGCCGAGTGACAACAATGGAACTGATCAGATACAACCCTTGAGAAGAAGTACAAGAACCAGGAGACCAGCCTCAGATTGGAAGAACACAAGGGTGCATTTTAATGCTGAAGCTGTGGCACATCCAGTGAGTGCAGTATGTTCTCTTGCGCAGTACCCACAAGAACATCAAGTTTTCATCAGTGAACTTGATCAGGAATACATCCCAAAGACCTATGAAGAGGCTATGCTACATGA
>NW_026621066.1:0-2740 GCF_000801105.2 Raphanus sativus
TACTTGCTAGAACCAATATAATACCATATTGAGTACAACCTGCAGATTTCCAATCATCCCAAGTTCTTGATTAGTCATAGGTAGAGCCGCGCTTATAATCTATTGAAAAAGATATCCGCTATAGTGCTATTTCACCCCAAAAATAGAGTTATTCTTAGGTTTACCCCTAGAGTGAACATTTAGGTTCACCCAACCAATAGGAATCAAGTATTTCATAATTCATATTTTTTAAAAAAGAAAAGAAAATATTGTCAAGTTATATTATGTTTTTAAAATAAATAAAATAAAAACAAATAAAAATAATAGCCGTTACAAAAAATGAATCCAGAATCCGAATAAATTATACATTTTGACCCATAAAAGAAACTTTCATATTTATGAAATTTACCCAAATAAATGATAAATTATTCATAAAATTATATAAATTTATGGGTAATTTCATAAATCTGGGTAAATTTAATAAACTTGGAAACCTACATGGATCTTTCATTTTTTGTCAAAATGGTAGGAAGAACAAATTTGTCTACATTTATCTTAAATATTAAAAATCATCAACAAAACACTAAACCTAAAATCCTAAACTCTAAACCTTGAATCCTAAATCCGGAACCCTTGGGTAAATCCAGAACCATTGGGTAAATCCAGAATCCGAAACAATCTGGAACCCTTGGGTAAATCCGGAACCCTATGCCTAACGTTTAATACAATCTAATTCACTATAACTCAAGAAATAAGTATACGTATACATAAGATGTACGAATATCTAAGGTGTACGAATATATAAGGTGTACGTATACATAAGTATACATAAGGTGTACGAATACCTTAGGTGTACAAAATACCTAAGGTGTACGAATACCTAAGGTATACAGAAGGTGTACGAATACATAGGGTGTACGAATATCAACATAACCCATCTAATACTTAAGATGTACAAATACATAAGGTGTACATATATATAAGTATACATAAGGTGTACAAATACATAAAATATATGAATACCAACATAACCCATCGAATACTTAAGGTGTACGAATACACAAGTATAGTATACATAAGTATACATATATTTAAGGTATACGAATACATCGGTGTACGAATACATAACATCTATGAATACCTTTTGTTTATATCCCTTATTGCATTGGAGAGTTTAAATACATATTAAGTATAAAATTTAAATACATCTACGAATACAACGAGAGCACAGTGCTCTCCAAAACAATTATACGTTAATTATTTAGAACTCACATTTTACTCTATATAAAATTTAATATTTTGCTAATAACCTATTGGTATTATAATCTAAAATTTTGTCAATCTCATTATAGAATGATCTAATTAACTAAAAGGTGGTAAAAACAATGAAAATAATTTATAACAACATTTCATTTGTAAAAGCTGATATACCAAAATATTTTTCATTAAAATTCAATAAAATAAATTAACATATTAGTTTAATTGTGTTTTCATATATGTGAAGCACATTCATTTAGACAACATAATTTTCATATAAAATTTAAGATTGTTTAGAAATGAAATGTTGAAATAAATAAGTGAAATACATCTTATAATAAAAAACTAAACAATTAAATATTTTTTATAATAAAAAGCTAAACAATTAAAAAACTAAAACATTAAAGATTAAACAATAAATAATTGACATTAAAGACATCTAAAATGAAATATAATGAAAGATTTCTTTAAAAAATACATCATATTTTATTATGAAATATATAATACAGTTACAAAAAAATCAATAAAATCGAAATAAAATCTAGATAATTTTTCAATAGAAAAAGACATTTTCTATTAATTGTTTAGTTTTTCTCAATAAAATCACAGCCATGAAAACTAGAATTTTAGATGGATATAAGATGTTTTAATAGAAAATTACATTATATTATCTTGTATTATTCAAAGATTTTTTAAAAACTAAATTATTAAAAGATAATGAAATATAATTTAAACAATTAAAAGATAATGAAATATAATGAAATATTTTTTTAAAAACCAAACAATTAAGAGAATGTAATATGTAATACAGTTACAATAAATTTCAATAAAATCGAAATCTAACCTAGATAATTTTTCCCATTAGATTACTTTTAAGAAATCAATTTTTAAATTTTAATAAACATTTTTAGTATTTATACTTTTAATAATTAATAAATGATATATAGTATTTTTGTATGATATTAAGCATTCATTTTAATCATTTTTAGTGTATAAATATTACATTTAGGTGTCATATGTATAAATTTCATAAACAGGGGCTTGGAGTGTACATGAGCGTAATGGTTTCTTATTCTTCAGTTAAAGAAAAAATGATTTTTCTTCTTCAGTTAATTTAACTGTAAAGGTGGTGGTGTAGAAAAGAATGAGAGAGAAAAAAGAAGATGAGAGGAAAAGAAGGAGAGGGAGATGATTTTCGTAGATGATGGTTGGTGGTGTGAAAAGAAGAAGAGAGAAAAAGAAGGAAAGAAAAAAAAAAGAATGAGAGAGGTGGTGTGACAAATTAAAGAATGAGAGAGGTGATGTGACAAATTTTATTTTAGATATATTTTTAATTGAAATGGCAAAGATGTAAATAATGAATCTGACAAAGGTCCCAAAGGATATTTAGACATAAGTTTACATGGGCAAATGCAAAAAGTTGCCCAATTGGCTAATTTAAACTTGAGGTCGCCCAATTCCCTAATTTCAAACTTGCGATTTGCCCAATTTGCCAATTTTTTTC
>NW_026621067.1:0-2735 GCF_000801105.2 Raphanus sativus
GAAAGTGGGATATCTTCTTACTCACAACTCCTATGAGATTTATTCAACTTCCTGGTTATTCTCTGATGCAACCCTGATCAGCTATGCCACCTTGGACGATGAGAAACCACTTGAGAAGACTAAGGATAAGCTGGAACCAGCTGAAGAGAGTGTGTATGAGCTGGAACCAGCTGAAGAGAGTGTGTTTGAGCTGGAACCAACTGAAGATAGTGTGTTTGAGCTGAAACTAGCTGGAGTGAAAGTAGTTGAGCTAAGTGACACTACCTTGGAGCTTGGTGAGCTGAGTGACACTTATTTGGAGCTGGATGAGCCAAGTAACACTGAAGATGAAGCTGGTTTAGCTGCTGGGCGAGTTGGGCTTTTGCATCCCAAGGAAAAGTTATTAAAAAGTTCAATATGGGTTTGTTTTATTCCAAACTCGACCAGGCCCTTTATCACATTGTTTCTTACCCCTTCTCATCAAGAAAACCCAAGAAGAAGTCCAGCAAGCCAGCCTGGTCGTGATCAGTCAAGGAGAGAGTCCAAAATCATTAATTTCGGTCTTTGGTCATCAGTCTTGTTTCTATTTTCTATGCTGTCTAGTTTTCTACATTCTTTCTAGTTTTTATCACATTGTAAGACTATATAAAGGGCTGCACGTCCTTAGTAATATTCATTCACCTTTTTATCAAAAATCTCTTAAACTTGTGAATCCCTTGTTCATCTTTGAACATTGATCTGCTACAGAGTTCATTCTCTAACAGCAATTTCGTTTGTGATCATTATAAGAGTTCATTCTCTGATCACTTACACAACAAAACAAGTGTTTGATCTCTCCACCGATCTACACTGAAGAACCATCAACCATCTCGACTTCTATCCATCAAACCACCCATCATCATCTATCTTACTTCATTCCGCAACCAAATAACCACTCTATCATTCAAACCACTGATCATCCTTCAAAGATCAAGGGAAAACGAACCCATCTCAATCAGGGTTCTATCAGGTGGTATCAGAGCAGATTGAAGGCTCGTGATCTAGAGTTTGTCATAAAAACTCTTTGAATTCTTCTCTCTTTCGTTTTTGGGAACCTCGTTTGATCTCTCTGTTTCTGTGAATCTATCATCTCTTTTCTGTCTATCTAATACTGCGGGGGGGGGCCAACCAGATTTAAAAAAA
This sequence comes from Raphanus sativus, assembly GCF_000801105.2. Classification (NCBI taxonomy): domain Eukaryota; kingdom Viridiplantae; phylum Streptophyta; class Magnoliopsida; order Brassicales; family Brassicaceae; genus Raphanus; species Raphanus sativus. The sequence continues at coordinate 1,162 of NW_026621067.1, forward strand.
AAAAAAGAAAGATCAAAGAATCAAAGCTGAAGAGAAATCCAGCTAGACTGAAGAGAAATCCAGTCTCTGGTGGTAAAGCTCCCTGCGATTTAAATCCCTTAATACTGTCTATCTTTTTCTTTTAGTTGGGGTTGGGGTTTTGTTCTTTGAGGCATTGATCTTTGTTGGCTGCTGAGCTATTGGATTCACAAAGAAACTTCACCACAAAGTTGAGAGAAACACTTGAGAGAAACACTTGTGAGGCTTCGGCTAAATCTTTGTGTACTGACTTTTCTTGTTGAGCTTCTTAACAGGAAACCATGGCTGGAGATGTCAGTAAAAGAAAGAAGACACCAACCTTTAAGATTGATAAGATCCAGATGGAGGCTATGATGGCTACACTGATGAAAGAAATGGATAAGAAATTTGAATCTAAAAAAGCTTCCTTTGCTACTGATAATATTTTGGGTACTGTTTCTCAGGTTCAGAAAAATGCTAAGGACAAAAGGAAGAGCAAGATACCATCTTTCTGTGGCACAAACGACCATGATGGCTACTGGGAGTGGGAACACAACATGGAACTTGTCTTTGATGGCCAAAACTACTCAGAAAGCAAGAAGGTTAGATGGGCTACATCAAAGTTCTGTGATGATGCCATTCAGTGGTGGAATCAGCTTGTTACTACCAGAAGAAGAACAGGAGAAGCACAAGTGGGGTGCTGGTTTGAGCTCAAAGATGTCATGAAGAAACACTTTGTTTATGGTAGCTACAGCAGAAAACAAATCGACCCATGGTGCCCTGATTGTGATCAGCAAAGAAAAACTCAGTCACTTAAACAAAGGAGGGCAAAGCCACGTCCTATCTCAAGAGACAAAGAACCACTGTGTTCTAAGAAGGAACCAGCTAACCAAGAGCTGAAAACAAAGCCATCCAAGGTAATAAAAAGATGTGAGGCGAAACATGATTTTTCTTTTGTCTTTCCTCAATCTGAACTTGTTGTCAGTAGTTCTTGTGATGAACTAACCTGTTTTGAACCGGTGCAACCGAGTAGTATTGTATCAGTGTCTCAGGTCTTAGAAGAACACTCACCAGAAGCAGAACAATTGATTGTGGAACAAAGTGAAGTGTTGGAGCAGCAGTTAAGCTTGGAAACAGAAATCACTCCTGCGCCATTGTCTCCCAACCTGCAAGAGCACTGTAAGAAAATTAGTGTCATTAACTCTGTACCTGACATGTTTGTTATGGTTAGTTTTGATGATGTGAAACGATTTGGTCTGGGTATTGACATTTTAGAGATTAGAAAGAGTTTTAAGAGATTGAGAGGGTTTGTGAATCAAAGATCTAAGAGTTTAAGAACAAAGAAATCATCTTTTACTATTTGAGAGCTCATACAGCATAATCTTATTAATGAGCTGAGATTACAAATATATAGAAAGAGAGGAATCAGAGGTTTGCGCAAAATGAACCTAGACAGTTTACTATACTAAGCATGTGGAGTCAACATAGCAAGGCTGGATGGTTTGAATTGTATGGCTGAGAGAGCTCACATGCTTTGGACCTTTACAGCCTGTCCAAAGCTGTATGTGCGCCTCTCT
>NW_026621068.1:0-2732 GCF_000801105.2 Raphanus sativus
GCGATACACCTTTCGCAGCGCCGATCGATTCACCTGTCGGGATATCGATCGACGGCTTCTAGATCTGCCTAGGCGCGAGCTGAATATGACCACAAGGTCTCAAGGAGGAGCTGTCGCTCTTCTCAACGGGAGACAAGCAAGCTCAAATGGATAATTCAAGATAATCAAAGTTCCTAGTGATCTATGTTCTAGTTAGCTAATCTAAAACAAGTATAGGGTGCAATCCATTTGATGAGTACCACAACTTAGCAGTTATAGTTTGGGGCTAATCCCACAAACCTATTTGAACCCTAGATCTAACAAGTAGACTACTCAGACATAGCTAAGCAATTCATAACAATAGATAGATGAAAGAATTGCATAAATAGAATAAAGTAGAAATACAAAAGGAGATGAGAAATCTCTCCAATCTCTCAAAACAAATAAAACTCTAGTCTCTCTCTCACACTCTCTGCTTTTCTCTTGAGGGTTGTCAAAAGCTTGCTTCTTTCGAAGGTTGCCGTCAAAAAACACTTAGCAGGAATATTTAAGCATTTCCATTAGGTTAAAAACTCGTCAGGGGAAATCTCATAATTTGGTGAAGTCTTGGTGAAGTAGTCGGCTAAACCATTTCGTCTTCGATATCGATCGACAACACTGGATGTGTATCGATCAATTATAATCTTCTAGTACGCGGATCTTCTCAGCTACATCGATCGACAACTCAGGATGAGTATCGATCGATTATAATCGCAATGTTGACTTCCGACTTAGTCTTGAATGGTCAACTCGGGTGTATCATCTCTTGCACTCCGAAATGCTCCAAAAACATCACTTTCTCACAAAATGCTCCTGAACCTGAAAACATACCTAACAGGCTAGAAAACAGATTAAATATATAATAAAATACTAGTATACCATGGTTAAAAACGGGGAAGATCGAAAGTCAGACTATCGATATTCAGGTGAAGAACATGAAGATCAATGAGTTAGAGACTGCTCGCAGGGTAGCTGAGCATCAGGTTCAAGAGATGATCGTCTCGTCCCAGGTTAGCCAAAGGAACAAAGAAGCTGAAGTTAAGCTGGCTGTTAGGAGAGATAAGAAGGAGGTAGCTGATACTTACAGCAAGATTTTGACCTCTGTGAAGGAGAAGTTTGTCAAGAAGAAGGATGAAACCGATCTCTTGGTTCATGCTCAAGAGATTCAAGCCAATACTGAGCTCCTGAAAGACATGCTGGATGGCGAGATTAAGAGTGCTGAGGACGAGTACGCTCGCTTGGTGGCTATGATGCCAGAAGTTGTTGCTGCGTATGAGAAGGCTCAGGTTTCTGATTTCTCAGTCAGCAAGCTCCCCATTTCTCAACTCTCCGAGAGCTCAGGTACTTTTGAGATCAATATGTTTAATCCGACGTTTTCTGGAGAATATGGTTCTAACTTGGGTTCGGTATCTCCTGATCTAGCTCCAGTTGAGGCGACCCCGGGGGCTGTCGACCAGGATGCTGAAGTGGAGTTTTCCGCCAAGGAGGGTGATCCTATCGAGGGGGATAAGGATGACAGAGCTGATCCTGGAACCAAGGAAGGTTAAGAGCTGATGCTCTTTACGTTTCAAAACTTCTGCCCGATGGGCTTCTATCTCTTTTGTTTTTAAGACTTATGGCCTGAGGAGGCTTTTAAACCTTTATCTGCTTGTACTTTGAATCTTTGTTAGCCTGGGGAGGCTTTTAAACCCTTGTTTAATTTCAAACTTGGTTGTTTCGAAATTAGTTTTTTGCTTTAGTCGTAAAATATGACATTTGATCAATATCGGGTTTTATGATAAGTCTGGAAGACTTTGATCGTTTTTAGTTCATTAGGAGGAATTCTTGGAATATCGAGATTAGCTCAAGGTTTTTAGGAACCTGAGTTTAACTCGGGCACCTTAGGTGGGGGTTCTTGGGAACCTGAATTCGTTTGTGGGATTTTAGGACCCATTGAAACTTGCTTAGGATTTTAAGACCTTTGTATTTAAGGATTTCAAGACCTTTGAGATTTGATAGGGATTTTAAGACCTTTGAGATTTGATAAGGATTTCAAGACCTTAGGTCCAGGTTCGTTTAGACCTGACGTTGCTTGAAGGATTTTAAGACCTTTAGTGGTTTCTAAGGATTTTTAAGACCTTAGGTTGGTTTATCAAATTTGATTTCGTTTGATGGATTTCAAGACCTTCAAGATTATTAAGGATTTTAAGACCTTGGTAGTTTCTAAGGATTTTAAGACCTTAGGTTTAAGCTTATCAAGCTTGACTTCGTTTGAAGGATTTTAAGACCTTAGGTTCAGGTTCATGGAGACCTGAGCTGATCCGAAGGGTTTTAGGACCCTAGGTCCGTGTTTGTAGGGACCTGTGTTGTTAAAGAATTGAGACATCAAGGATAATTGCTTTATTGATAAATGGATACATGGTATCATAGTAATCATACAATTGCTGCATTATAATGATCATACACTTGCTGCTTGAGTTACATGATTTTAATCAGACATATACCCCCTTTGGTTGTGGTGAACAAAGTGTTGAAATGAGGTTGGGGCTGCACTCATGATAGAGTTTCCTAAGTACCCAGTCATGGGATCAAGCCTAACGTAGTTCAGGAATTTTAGGTACCTAATGATAATATCTCTTAAGATTCGTGGCGTTCCACGATTGATTTCAGGTACCCCGGTTCGCACCTTTCGGAGCTTGTAAACGCCAGGTCGTACCACATGGATGATCTGATAG
>NW_026621069.1:0-2730 GCF_000801105.2 Raphanus sativus
GAGGGGGAGTGTTGAAATAAATAAAGGAATGACCAGAAGAAGAAGCTGGTTGATGATCAAAGGAGAATTCAAGAAGAAAAGCCAATTTGATTCTGTTTTGTGCAGTCTTGCTCCACAAGCTATCTTCTTGACCTAACTTAACTTGCAAGGCAAGAAAGGAGTTGTGGAGGCTAATATGGACGTGGGGAAACACTTAGAAGTCAAGGAAACCCATTTGAATTTAAATCAGAGAGGCTGGTTTGAATTTGAAAAGAAGAAGTCACATGGATTGCTTTGGAGAAGCAGCTGGCCTGTCACTTTCACTCAAGCAGGCTGTGACAACCTCTCTCCTGTCCCTTTCTACTCTTCCTGCACATCCAGAACTTGGCTGTATCTCCTTTGGCATGTTCTCATTTCCTACAAAATTATTTGTTTATGTTTCCCTTATTTAATCTTTGTTTATTGTAAGTGATTGCCTATTTAAAGGCCTCACCACCTTGTAACAAATTATTCAGCATCAATACAAGTTTCTCTAGTCTAATTTCGTGGCTCTCTCTCCCTTTCTTGTGTTTAAACAATATTCACAATGTAAGGAGTTTAGAGTTATGGTTTAGAGGCTGCCTTAACTCTCTTTCTCTTAAGGCAGCCTAATACTTGTAAAACTCACTCTAAACTCTTCTTTATGTTCTGTTCATCTCTAGCTTACTGATTCTAACTCCTTGTAGCTTAAGTACACAAACCATCAGTGTTGTGATACTCCACAAGGATAGATTCAAACTAGAGTCTTTAATCTGCTCTTAGTTTAATTATAGTGTTCTTATATTAATCTCACAGACACTTAATCTTTCTAGATTCAGATGGTTGTGTAGATTATTTTGCTGGGAGGATTCAATCACAAGTTGATTGTCTCTTCCATTATTAAAGAGTGAGTTCATGTTCTTAGCTATTCATAGCTTTTCCAACATGGTATCAGAGCCTAGTTGCTCTCTTGGGCTGAACTCACTCTGTTCTACTTTGATCTGAAGCTCTCTCTCTCACTTTGAAATTGTTTTTGATGAGCTGTGTGGCTAGGATTCAAAACATGAGCAGTAGAGAGTTTAGACAAAGTATGTTTTCCAAAAATTCAAGATACAATCTTCAGATGTTTTTTTTTTAAAAATCAATGACTCTCCCTTTGATCTCCTCATTGTTTATGGTTTGGATGAAAGATTGAAATATGTTCTTACCAGCCTGAGGGAGGGAGAAAAGATTATTCTTGTATCTTGAAATCACTTTAAAAAAAAAAAAAAGAATTCTGAAAAATGTTTTTCAACAGATTCTTGAGTAATATGCTTTTGAAAAGTGTTTTAAAAATATTTGACCAGTGGACAAACTGTTTTGATCCATTGGTGTCTTTATTGTGTGAGCCATAGAAAACACTTGTTTATGTGTTATTCTGATGGTTCTCTTGTTGCAAGCCCTGGAAAACATCAGTTCATGAGTTATTCCAGAGGCAAATGTCTAAGATCAGTGAGCAAATTAATTGTTTAATGGTCCATTGTGTTTCAGCTACTAAAGCACCAAACTCTTGATGAGTATTGGATGCTCCTGGCTGTTTATGCTTCCGCAAAACTCAAGAAAACAGAGCAAAACTCTGTCCATTAGAACTCTTGAGCAAATTCTCTATTCTCTCATTCTCTATTCTCCATCATTCTCCCATTCTCTGGCTACTAATACTCTGGTTACATCATTCTCTACTCTCTACTTATTCTCTGGTTACTAATACTCTGGTTACTTAATTCTCTTTTCTCACAATCTTGTTTAGAATTTGCCTAAGGTTGTTAAATTGTTAAAGTTAAGATGCCTTAAAAGAATTATCTTGCTTCTGCCCTTAGGAAAATAAATTCTATTGTTGCCTGAATACTTAGTCTTGATGATTAGGATTCAGAGAGTTTTGCTAGGATGGAATCATGAAGATTTCTGTCCTGTGCTTATTTAAATTGTGTTTTAAAGATCAGACTTGGTGAAAACCAATGTTCTGGTCTCTTGTTGTCTACTGATGCTTGTCTTAGTGTTGGTTTGACAGATTGCCCATGTTAATCAGAGCCTGCACAAGATGCATATTCCTGACCATGGAGAAATAATTTGTGAGTAGACCAGGAGGCTTAAAAGCTCATATCAAGCTTGTCTCCTCCCCTATACTCGGATTCAAGCTTGAGGGGGGCTGTAAATGAGCTTACATGGCCTGTCTAGAAGCCACTGCAAGAAGAATTCAACAAGGACAGCAACAACTTGGAGTTAGAACAGTTACCTTCTGGTTGGGAAGCTATGGATCAGCTTCTACATGAAGTTAGAACAGTTACCTTCAGTTGGGAAGCTATGAATCAGCCCATAGCATGTGTGCTTGTACCTGGTTGATGAAGCTTGTGGTCTCAAGGCTTTGGTGATCATCATTGGCTCTCATCTTCCAAGCTTGACCACATACTCTTATTCTTAGGTCAAGCTTGAGGAGGGGTGTTAATATGAGAAACCAATGTCCATTCAACTTATGCAAGGGAAGTACCTTAATCTATACTTATGCTTATGATTGAATAGGTTTGCCCCTTGAGAATTGATGCATGTGTGTGTGCATTGTTTGAATCAGGTACTTGGAGCTCATAATGGAGAGTCTGGTCGTGGATCAAACCCTTTGATGATGGCAGGAGGTCAGAAGAAAGGGGGAGACAAAGAACCAGCAACATGGAGAGTTCCAAGCAGTTTTGAGTGTGAAGC
>NW_026621070.1:0-2729 GCF_000801105.2 Raphanus sativus
TGTGACGGAAGGTGACGACTAAGTTTTCGATTTTATTGAACACTACGGCGTTTGCGTAGTGCGGAGGGTTTTCTGAGTTGCCTTTTTCGACAGGGGATGTTTAGGTAGGATTTTTTTCGGAAGAACGTTCCTGCGAAGTTCCAGGCCTATCGTGTGGGGTCGCGAACTCGAGTCTCCTGCCGCGGAGTTTTGTGGCTCCGCGAGGGGGGACTGCGCGGGACCTGGCCGTTAGGATTTGAACCTGTTTGGTAAGGGTTCCCACGAGTTTATCCTTCTCTTCCGACCTCTTTTCGTAGGCGGAAAGCAGCTTCTTGAACTCGTCGAGCGACGCGGCGTTAGCAGGTGTGTTGGCCGCGGAAACATCCGCTGCTGGAGTGTTCAAGACGTCCTTGGGTGCTCCGTTTAGAGGAGTTTGCAAGTTCGCTNAATCNTCGTTAGTCGTGTCTGGTTGAGCGTGAGCTGGTCGTGAGTAAGATTGATCCGTCCCCCCCCTCCTTCTAGCGCCAAACTGTGGGAACCAAAATTCGCACCGTCAATATTTCTTATAAATAAGGAAACTAGGAAAATCCTAATTTCCCAGATGGTCCCGGATTTCTGAGAAACCACACGTCAAGCAATGAGAACACGACAATAACCGAAAATAAAAATAAAAATCGTAAAAAGAGAGCAAGAAGGATTTTATTCCGAATCCGCGTATGAACGTGACAACAATAGGACAACGTGCTTCGGCTACGAGAGCTGTCGGCGAGATCCTAGTTCTAATACCCGAAGGTGGCTAAACCTAATTGAGTCGCAGCTCGAAAAATAAAAACGGAAAGTTGCCTAAATTGCTCTAAGTGCTAAGTTGCTCTGGAAAAGTGATGCCTCTATGTCTCTCGCCTTGAACTCCTTATATACTCCCTATAAGGTCGGTTTACGCTTCCCCCTTTTGCCCTTAAGCCGTCATAGTCGAAAAAATGGGAATATTCCATTTTTCCCGATCTTCATGATTATCTGCGGAAATTTTCATTTTTTCCGCGGAAACTGATGCTTATCCTCCAAGCATAAACCGTCATAAGGTTTATGGGTTTTTAAGAAATCGCAAGTGGGCCTCGAATCAAGTTTAGGACCTCTTTGGGCCGTATTTTTGATTTAAGACTTTTTACGATTTCTCCGATAAGGTTAAGTTTCCGCGGTTTTATCGTAAACCAAACGAACGATTCCATTTGATCGAGAGATCAAGAAACGGATAGTCGTGAGTTGCGGAGAACGGCTATATGGATAGTTGAGAATGCATAGTCTTACGTCGTATCGTCGTTCCGGAAGACTTTGGATGATTCGGAGAATGATCAATACACGAACGCTCGCTCGATCGCTATAGCGACCGAACTTTGTCCGCAGCTCGGTCGCTATAGCGACCGAGATCTATCCGCAGCTCGGTCGCTGTATCGGTCGCTATAGCGACTGAGCTGTAATCGAAGCGACCGAGCGTGGTCTCGTGATCCGTTCGCTATAGCAACCGAGCTCTTATCCATGACACGATCGCCATCGCGATCGGGTTTGTGCCGTGGATTATGGTCCGTTGTCCGAACGTTTGGAACCATCGCGAAGCTACGATTCTCTTAGGATGCTTGTTTGCGGATGTTTGGACCTTTGATAACAATGTTCCGTTTGTTTTAAGAAATCGTTTTCTTTCTTTAATCGTTAATTTCTCAAGCCGTTGATTAAGAAATCATTATTTTAAGAAATCGTTGTTTTAAAGAATCGTTGTCTTAAAACAAGATTTTAAGGAATCTGCCTTGGAACTTCAAAGAGACCGTTCTCTCAAACCGTGAGGACCCAGAAAACCATCAAGATATCAAATCGAAGCCCTCGCCGAGACGGGTCTGGTGAGCTCGGTCGCTATAGCGATCGAGCTTGGTCTCTAGCTCAGTCGCTATAGCGACCGAGCTTGTGTCTGAGCTCGGTCGCTATAGCGACCGAGATTTTCCTGTAGCTCACTCCCTACAGCGACCCATCTTTTCCGTAGCTCACTCCCTATAGCGACCCAGCTTTTCCGTAGCTCACTCCCTATAGCGACCGAGCTTTTCCTGTAGCTCACTCCCTATAGCGACCCAGCTTTTCCTGTAGCTCACTCCCTATAGCGACCCAGTTTTTCCGTAGCTCACTCCCTATAGCGACCCAGCTTTTCTGTAGCTCACTCCCTATAGCGAGTGAGCTTGTAACGAGTGAGATTGTATCGAGTGAGCTTGTAGCGAGTGAGCTTGTATTGAGCGAGCTCTCGATATTGAGCGAGCTTCGTATTGAGCGAGCTTGTTCCGCGGATTGAAGTCTTTGTTTCGAGAACCCGTTGTCCGAGTATTCAAGCTTCAGTTTTACGACAAGAATTTGAATGCTTGGATACCTTTCGCAAAGACACCGTCGACAATTTTTACGAATGATTTGATACTAACTTCGTCGTCAATACGAACCATTGGAGCTTGTTTCGACGCTGCAGACAAATCTATTCAAGAATTTTATCGTAAAAATTAGTTTAAGTAATTTTTATGGGAATTATCTTTTTCGAGGAATATTTTCGAACGTTAATTTCGTTGTGACCGTTTTTGACCCCAGCATAGAATAACCAGAAAGTTGAATAAATCTCATAAGTGTTGTGGGTAAATCTCATAAATCTCATAAGTGTCTAACCGGATGGTTCCAGATTAGCCTGTTCGGACATATGGCATTATCTTCATGATTCTTATCAAACC
>NW_026621071.1:0-2728 GCF_000801105.2 Raphanus sativus
TATTTTCACATCCTGACTGTCCCATCAGTACACCCAGCCGTGGGTGATCAGTGGGTGAATCAGTACGTGAGATTTTTAGGCGCGGTCCGACCACTAGGAGTGGAACCAGGGCGCTAAGGGAAGGGTTCTCCAAGGCTGTCCAACAGATCCTAGATCAAGATGGACAAACCGGCCAGAACCAGCTACTGATTGAAGAGATGATCCAATTGAAGATACAAGACCAAGCCGGTTCAATTGAAGTTCAAGACCCAGCCGGTCCAATCCAATTCAGATCACTTGGCCAGAACCAATCCGGTTTCATCATCTCCACATTCAACCTTGGTTCAGAATCAATCTCCAATCCAACCGATCACATTGCTTCCGGTTCAGAGATATAGCCGACCACCAAAGTAAGTAGTATGTGTTGTACTCTTTTTCCTTCATCGGGTTTTGTCCCACTGGGTTTTCCCGATAAGGTTTTAATGAGGCAACATGCAAGCATACTATGAGCTTTGGTTTAGGCATCTCAACCAGCAACCGGTTTTCTATTTTATTTTAATTTTATTTTGGTTTAAGACTTTGGGCTTTTGTCAGCCTTTTATTTCTTTTGAGAGTTGGCCATTTGTCTAGGCCTTTTAAGACATTGTTGAGTCCACAAAGGGATGGCTTTATAACCCCTTGTGGCTGGCGATTTTTGGACCTAAGTCTTTTATGAAATTTGTTTTGCCTTTGCAAAGAAAACCCTAAGTCTTTCTAGTGTGAGAAGCAAGAGAGAGCAGCCGAATCTTATCAAGCTCCAACCATCAAGCTTGTGGCGATTCTTCATCCCATCAACCCCCCAACGATTTGCCTTGAGAGTGACACACATCCAGCAAGGCCAATCCCATCTTCTACTCATCATCCACCACTGATCTGTTGAGAGAGACACACATCCAGCAACAGATCCCATCACCATCTCTATCTCTTTTATTTCTCTTATTTTTGTTTCTGTTGCATCTTTTGTTTGAATCATTTTATAAATCTAAAATCCATAAAAATCATCTCTGTTTCTGTTCTAGTTTTATTTTCATAGTTGCTTCTGTTCTTCATTTTTATAAATCTATAAAAACTCATAAAAAGTTCCTTTTGTTTCAGGTACAGTTTTGGACAGTTTTGATCCAAGCATCAAGTCCTTTCAAGACCAGTACCAAGATCGACCAGAATCTCATTCTCCAAGCCATCAGTTTGCAGCCTGGTTCCCAGCCTGTAACATTTGGTATCAGAGCTAAAGTGTCATGTCCCCGATCCTAGATAGGATCGGCCGGATGGACCATGGTGCGAGGGGACGCACCAAATCAGGTCTAATGACCTAAGGCAAGGCGTATCATGGTCCGGCAAGTGGGTTAAGGATATCAGAAGGCTGAAACTTAACCAAGGCAAGGAAGGTTCAAGCTTAAGGAAGCTGGACAAGGGTTTAGGCAGCTGGCCGGAGTGTGAATCAAGCTCGGGCAGCTGGAATGAAGTGTGAGAGAGCTCACAGTAGCTCACAGGAGTTCTGGTCGGCTCCAGTAGCTGGAATGTTAGCTCACTCAGCTGGTGACAGTGGTGGTCAGCTCATCTCAGCTTGGAGGAGTGTTAGGAGTTGGGATGGTGTGACCGGACCGTGAGCGGTTATGGTCCGGTGGGATGTGGTGCGGTCCGGATGGGACCAAGGGCGTTTGGTGGTACGGCCAGGCACTTGGCAATGCGCCAAAGGATGAAGTTCGATGTATGGGAGCAGTTGAGAGGCAGTTGAGGAGCGGTTGGACCGAAAGGATGCGGGGTTTACCGCATGTGTCCATTCGGCCATTCACTCGCGCCCATTCGCCCAAAAACGGTTACCCGTGCCTTTGTCTATAAATATAGACCTTGGGCATCGATATTTGTCATCAGACAATAGAAGGGAAACTCTGCCAAAATTACCAGAGAATCCAAGAGAGAAAGAGACCGGCGGTTTGCTTGTTTGGCCGTGTGAGTGCGCGGTGTGGATTGTTCTTGTCCGGCGACCAAGGAGGTGTTGTGGGAAGGAACCGTGTGAAGATGGAGACAAGAGGAACCGAGAAGGCTAGTGGGAAGGATCAGAACCCATCGTCGGCCACTCCTAAGGTTAGTGATGCTAACCACTTACCATCGCCGTGAACCGTGTGTCCGGATGGATGGTCCGTATGGACCAAGTGATGTTGGTTGCATCCGTTCTCCCTTCTCTTCCATTCTATCTCTTTTATAATTCATATTATTGTTATCTGTGGGTTTAAACTCACGATCAGACCCTCAGGGCATGGATTGGTCAGTATAAACTCTCCATGGCCTTGGTTGGGCATGTAAGGTTGGATCTCTAACTTCCGGTTGAGGTTTGGGGATTCTGACTTCATATATCTCTTAATTGGGATTTATCATGAATTATCATGGTGAAAGGATGAATTTATATCATCGATTTAGAGGTGGTAAGTTGTGACCATGGTGGCGGGTCTAGGGTGAGATCGGCATGATCCGGACCTGTCCTGTGGGTTCTGACTTGACCATTCTCTTAGTGGTGAATTATCATGATTTATCATGGTGTTTGTATAATTTTTAGGGACCGATCCGAGTGGATCAAGGTTTGGGACAGAAACTAGTTCTAAGGGACTTAACCATGCATTGTTAGACTTGTTGCTAGGCTATCGGTTTGATTGTGTATTTGATGAAATTTATATGATTGCAGGATCTGGTCAGGATCGTGGGAAAGCCAAGG
>NW_026621072.1:0-2726 GCF_000801105.2 Raphanus sativus
GATTAGTGGTTCCAAATAAAGCTTCTTAGATCGTGGTTCATCCTGGTTTGATAAGAATCATGAAGATATTATGATTTTAGAGAATAGAATAGGTATTAAGAGAATGATAAGAGATTAAGAGAGATAATGAGAGAATCCGAGAGAGAATAAGAGAAAAGAGTTTCTAGATCTAATAGTGCTCAAATAGTATCATGTTTGATCTTAGAGAGAAAGAGGCTCCAAAGTGTTAATCTTATTATGAGATGAGTTACAGATATATATTGACAAGCTAAGAAGGGTTTGCGCAGCTTAAGTAACTATTACAAGCATGTGTGGTCAAGAGACTAAAGCTAAACACTAGGCTGAGAGTGATCACATGCTTTGCCTTGCTTTAACCAGGCTGGAAAGCAACCTTATCCACAAACGGTCACTTAGACTTGGCGCGCCTCTCTTCTTCCTTTTGGTTTAGTTCACTATGCAATCCTTCTCCCTCAACCCAAGTCTTTCATAGTTCACTTTAACCTTCACACTCTTGCTTTTACCCATTTACCATGCAGTAACTTTATTTTTACTGCATGGTAACTTTTCACAAGTTACTTCTCTTCTCATCTCCTCTTTAATATACCAATACTCCTCATCTCTTCTCACCACATTTCAACACTCCCCCTCAAGCTTGACCATGTGGAACAAGTCGAGCTTGGAAGGACCATGAGATTTTCCTCATTAAAAACCTCATCAAAGAAAATCCATTGGGACAAAACTTTGATGAGGGAAAAAGAGTAAAGACCTCATGATCAGGGGACTATTGAGTGGGTGAAAGATCAATGAGTCCTAACCTGATGTGTATGGACTCCATTGTCTTTTGCCTTGCTGCCTTGGTGAATACATCTGCCAACTGATCTTCACTTCTAGTGTAACATGGCAAGATCACTCCCAAAACTATCATCTGTCTTACCTTGTGACAATCAACCTCAATGTGTTTTGTCCTCTCATGAAACACAGAGTTTGTAGCAATGTGAATGGCAGCTTGATTGTCACAATGCATGGTCATTGGTGTAGCTTGCTCGATCTCCAAGTGCTTCAAGATCCCTTTGATCCACACTAGCTCATTAGTAAGCTTCAGCATAGCTCTATACTCAGCCTCAGCACTTGAACATGACACAACCTTCTGCTTCTTGCTCTTCCAAGTAACCATGTTTCCTCCAATGAAGGTGCAGTACCCGGTTGTAGACTTCCTATCATTCCTATCACCAGCCCAATCCGCATCACAGTAACCAACCACTTCAGTGCTCTTGTTGCACCCCATCCATACACCTAACCCTTGAGTTCCATTGATATACATCAGCACTCTCTCCACCATTCTCCAATGATGCTCCTTGGGTTGTTGCATATGTTGACTGACTTGATTCACTGCAAAACATATGTCTGGCCGAGTGATAGTAAGGTAAATCAGCTTCCCCACCAGCTTCCTATACAACTTGGGATCATGAAATGGCTTGCTATCTTCCATCTCCCCCTCTCTTGGAATCTTGTACCCATCCTCCATGGGCATCTTGGCAGTCTTTCCTCCATAAGCACCTGCATCTTTCAAAAGATCAAGTGCATATTTTCTTTGAGATATGAATAAGCCCTCCTTGGACCTGCACAACTCAATCCCAAGAAAATATTTCATCTCTCCCAAGTCTTTTATGTCAAAGACAGACTTGAGATAGTCCTTGGTATCTTGTATACCTGTTTTATCAGAACCAGTAATGATGATATCATCAACATATACAAGAATAACAATGATACCTCCTGGTGTAACCAGAGTGAAGAGTGTGTGATCCAACTCACACTTCCTGAATCCTTTACCATTCAGAGTGGTGCTGAGCTTGTGATACCAAGCCCTTGGTGATTGCTTCAACCCATAGATAGCTTTCTTCAGTCTTAAAACATTTCCTGGTTTTACCATCCCTTCCATTCCTGGTGGTGGTAGCATGTAGACTTCATCTTCTAGCTCCCCCTGAAGAAAGGCATTCTTCACATCCATTTGCCATAGATCCCACTCAAGGTTGACTGCAAGAGACAGCACTACTCTGATAGTATGAAGCTTGGCGACTGGAGCAAATGTATCTATGTAGTCTTTGTTGGGCCCGAATATGGCCCGGTAGCTGATCTTCACTCAATAAAAGATGGTAATGGGCCGGGACAGGCCCATCGCAGGCTCGAGCCTAAAAAGAGCCGGAGGCTGAAAGCTAGGGACTCTAACTAAGGAGGTCACGACGAAGGGGAAGCTCACGTCACAACAATAAGAAGCGCAGGACCCGGTCAAAGTGAAGCTGTTGCAGATTCCACCTCAAGCGGAGAGGATCTCGGAGACCAGTTGCAAATAACCTAAAGAAGTCCAAAGCTATAAAAAGAGAAGGTCGAAGACTAAGAAGAGGATCCGATCCAATCCATATTTCACTCGATATTCATAAAAACATTCTTATTGTAACATTCTTATAATCTTTGTATTCATCAAAGATCACCTTTTGTAACCATCCTTTTTACCATTATATCAATACAAATCGAAGTTCATTCAACAAGTTATTACGGGATTCAGCCCATGTTATCTTTCCCTAACCTTTCCTAAAACCTTAAAACCTGATCTAAAATCTAGGTGTGAGTTTAATCCCTCACAATTGGCGCCGTCTGTGGGGAAGAAACTACCGAATCCCTTACTCTAACTCGAGGATGAACCCTACTGATCAGACAACAACCCCGTC
>NW_026621073.1:0-2725 GCF_000801105.2 Raphanus sativus
GTGCTTATGGAGTAAATGGAGAGAATCTATTGCAGAAGCAGCTGGTTATGACTTAAATGGAAAGAAAAGTTTTGTTTGCTACATACTAAGGCACATGAGGAGCTTGGAGATGATTGAGCAAGGTTCCAAGAGCTTGATGAAGCATGGAAAAGAATTGCAGTACTGGGTATTTGATCCAGGAGATGATCATGGTTCTATCATCTTACAAGACTTGGATTTGAGGACAAATCCTTTTGAAGGGAGAGAGTATGGTGCGATCCTAAGCAGGCTCAAACTCAAGGGACTGGATCCATGGTATGAGACAGCTAAGGCACTGATCAAAGCTTGGCTGAATGGGAAGTTTCAAAGTCTCATTGGAATGATCTATGAAGTTCTGGACAGAGAGAAGAGAAGAACTCTTGGTACAGCTTTGAAACAACTTGAACAACCAACTGAGACTAACAGGAGTTGGATCAAGAGACAATACAAACTGATTGTGAACATGGAGATCAATCTGCAGACACATCTGTGTGTGGAGAACATTCTGATCAGGAGAGAAACAAGTTGGATCAGCTTCAACAATAAGATGGCATGCTAGCTTGATGGAGGATGTATTAGCTTCACAACTGGATCAGTCACAAGACCAAGGCTCAAAGACAAGCTACTCTCAGCCTTATTTTGGCCTGGATGATGCAGGAGAGAGAGATAATCTGCAGAGAAAATAAACCAGCCTGTTGGTTTAGTGTTATTTCAATTTGTTTTTAATTTGAACCAGTAAACCAATGTCAATTAGAATTAGGATTTTAATTTCTGATTTTAATTTCTGGTCAACCAATTTCGAAATTGGTTTAGGATAGAATTAAACTAAACCATTCTGGTTTAGGATTAGGTTAGTTTGGCGTTTTCTTTTTATTACTGTACGCAGCTTGAATCAATGAATCAATCGACATTTTTATCATCTTCTTTGTTTTGAGTTTTCTCTCAATTCTGCTGGTGTGTAATATCCAGCCTTTGGGTTCTCTGATTTGGTGTGTAATATCCAAACCAGAAGCCTTGGAGTATCAGGAGAAGAGTCATATCTCTTGTGTCCCACATCAATCCACAAGCCTTGACACAGATTGAGTCTTTGATTCTCTGTTTGCAAGGATTATCAAAACTTTTACCCACCTACAAGAGATCCAGGGAGAGACAGCCATTCAGGGCTGCACCAAGTGGTATCAGAGCCTCTTGAAGGTTAGGGTAAGAAATTATAATCAGGTTTCATCAACTGCACACGGTTTTGTACTCTTTGGTAGCTGATCTACCACCACATCGTTTGGAAGAGCAGAAGAGTGGCAGAGAAGTGAAGCTACAACCAGTAAGGATCTAGGAGATTTGTGAACTTGTTTGGTAATGTATCCTGATGTATTTGCTGGAGGATATGGTCCTGGATATGGACCAGAAGCTTTCATGGCGTGGGCTAGCAGCCTAGAGAGTTTCATTATGCAGAATCAAGTATCCTCATTGGAAAGCCTATCCCTTGCTGTTAGTTTGCTGAGAGGTGAGGCTAAAGCATGGTGGAGGGTAGAGAAAGAATCTCGTTGGTATGATGAGGAAACAATCTACACTTGGAGTGAGCTTAAAATAGTCATGAGTTTTAAGTATTTGCCTGGTTTCCAATGGGAGGAGAAAGAACCAGATTTTGATTTTTTCTTGGAAGAGATTGAACAACCAGATTCACTACCAGAGGATTCAGTGTCCAAGATGGCAGTTGAACAGGAAGGAGAAACACAAGAGCTGTGTTTATATGTGCCTGATCAAACAAAGAAAGAAGAGGAAGTGCTTGGAGAGTCATCTACAGCTTCTGAATCAGTCCTTGTCTTGGTTAATCAAGGTGATAACTTTAAGACAAGAACTTGTGATTTACTGGTCAGGAATATGGTAGGTGTTAAGTTCAGTGTGATGGATCATCTGAGAGCTGTAAAAGGCTGGCAGCAAGTTGTTTTTGAACCAGGAGGAAGCTTGTGTGCTAGTAGACGAAGCAACAACAAGCTGGCTCAGAAAACTATTTCATATAAGCTTGATCTGCAAGGTTTCTTCACTCCTGAAAAACAAGATTTGAGGTCAAATCTTTTTGAAGGGAGAGAGGATGGTGTGATCCTGAGTAGCTGCTATGAAAAGGGAAGAGAGTCAGGAGGTAACACGTTCTTGATCAGACCCCTAACTGATCAGAACAAGCTGAGATCCATAAAACAAAAACTTGTTGTGGTTAAAGAGATACCAAAGCTTGAGAATGAATATGAGGATCATTACACACGACCACCAGACCCTATGCAACATGAGAATCAAGTTATAATGAGCATTGGCCAAGGTGTATTGAGAGAGATCAGAGGTATTCTCCTAGGCAGCCAGAAGGAGCTAGTTCATCCACCAGATCAATCAGCAAGGTTTCTGCTTGTTTTTAGATATTGGTGCAGCCCTGAATGGCTGTCTCTCCCTGGATCTCTTGTAGGTGGGTAAAAGTTTTGATAATCCTTGCAAACAGAGAATCAAAGACTCAATCTGTGTCAAGGCTTGTGGATTGATGTGGGACACAAGAGATATGACTCTTCTCCTGATACTCCAAGGCTTCTGGTTTGGATATTACACACCAAATCAGAGAACCCAAAGGCTGGATATTACACACCAGCAGAATTGAGAGAAAACTCAAAACAAAGAAGATGATAAAAATGTCGATTTATTCATTGATTCAAGCTGCGTACAGTAA
>NW_026621074.1:0-2723 GCF_000801105.2 Raphanus sativus
CCTATGAGATTTATTCAACTTCCTGGTTATTCTCCACTGATTAGTGTTTCCAAATAAAGCTTCTTAGATTGTGGTTCATCCTGGTTTGATAAGAATCATGATGGTGTAGCCATGAGCAGAGACATTGAAGAGGAGCTGAGTGAGTCTGATGAGGAAGAGCTGATTGAACCTGAGCAAGGGGATAAAGGTGATACCAAAGAGACTGACTTAGAAGAGGGACTAGAAGCTGATGATAATGAAGTGAACTTGAGCAAAAGAGATCTATCCAATGAACCAGCTAGTGTGTGGAGTGGACCAGTGACTAAAGAAAGGCTGAGATGGCAAGAGAAGAGTCTTGGAGACTTGATCAAGGGCGTGGAAGCTGGTTCAAGAGGGAGAGTTCAAGATAAACCAGCCTGTTGGTTTAATTTAATTGCAATGTAATAGGCTTGGTTATTTGGGCTTTCATTTAATTTAAACCAAACACAATTAGGATTAGTAAACCAATTTCGAATTGGATTAGGATTTTAGTAAACCTTTCTGGTTTATGATTAGGGTTTCTATTTTTCTGCTTTAATAACATGTAGCCACGTTTTGGCATGAAGGCAATCAACAATTTTTAGCGTAAACTTCTTTTCTCTCTTCTCTTGGAGCTGAGACTTTGCTGGTGTGTAATATCCAGCTTGGGATCTCTGGTTTAGTGTGTAATATCTATATCAGTGTCCTTGGAGTATCAGGAGACGAGCCATCCCTCTTGTGTCCCACATCAATCCACATACCTTGATACAGATTGAGTCTTTGATTCTCTGTTTGCAAGGATTATCTTCTGTGATCCATCTTAGACAATACAGGGTGATCCTGTGTCTGTGGAGCAGAAAAGAACATCTTTAGAGCATCCCATAGCTCTGAGGAGAAGACCATATTCATTACCTTCCATCCACCCACGCCCCTTCAAGTGATCCAGGGAGAGACAGCCATTCCAGGGCTGCACCAAGTGGTATCAGAGCCTCTTGAAGGTCTAGGGTTTCATTTTTTTTAACCTAGGTCACGACTTCCATCTATTATCCAGCAATCTACTATGTTTTCTTTTAGAAAACAGGAAGATAAGGCTAAACAACCAGCAACAAAGGAGCTGTTGCAAAGAAGAGAAAAAGTTATCCAGGTTCCACCTTTCTATGGAGAGTTTGATCCAAATACATATCTAGAGTGGGAAAAAGATGTGGATTTTGTTTTTCACTGCCATAGGTACACAACAGAGAAGCAGGTTCATATAGCAATTACTGGCTTATATGGGTATGCACTTGAATGGTGGTATCAACTGGTTAACAAAAGGAAACAGTGTAGAGAGTTACAGATTTCTTCTTGGTATGAGATGAAGGCTGTCATGAAGAAAAGGTTTGTAGCCAAGAAGTATGGTCAACTTGATTTGGAAAGGTTACATAGCCAATCAAGGTCAGTTAGGGCACGCCCTAGAGCATTCAGAGTTGAGCCAAAGGTCTGTTATGGACATGGAGATCAAAAGAAAATTCATCAATTTGGTTATTTGCACAACCAACAGTTTCAAGATGTAATCAGGCAGGAGATACAACAAGCAGTCAGTGCTTTAGTACAAGATCAGCAAAGGAGGACAGATTATGATACACTGAAACCCCTTGACATACACCCACCTGAGGAAAAGCTGCAAGATTCTGTAGTAGCTTCACCAATAAAACAGATTGAGGAGAGTCATGAAACTGAATCAGAACCAACAACTCTTTGTCTAAAGCTAGAGGAGGAAGTACAAGTTGCAGAAGCTGAGTGTAGCCACGTGCCTGATCAAACAAAACAAGAAGAAGAAGTTCCTGGAGGGTCATCTAAAGCTCTTGAATTGGTGTTTTCTACTTTTGAGCAAGGTGATAGTTTTAAGAGTTTATCTTGTGAGTTTATGATCAGACCTATTGTATGTCTTCAGCTAAGCTTAGTGGAGCATCTGAGAGTTGTTAAGGGCCTGCAACAAGTTGTTTTTGAACCAAGAGGAAGCTTGTGTATGTTTAGAAAAAGCCATAAAATTCCAGAACAGAAAGCAGCAGCCTTCAAGCTTGATTTGCAGAGTTCATTCACTCTTGAAGAACAAGATTTGTGGTCAAATCTTTTTGAAGGGAGAGAGGATGGTGTGATCCAAACCAGCTGCTATGATAAGAGAGGAGAATCAAGATATATCAGGGCCATGGATAGTCCCAAAGTTGATCAGTACACACTGAGATGGCTAGTGCAGGAATTTGGAATTGGTAGGGACAATCCGAAACTCAAAGAGGAGTATGGAACTTGCTTTACACGACCTCCTGACCAGAATAAAACTAAACTGAGAGTCCATAGTAACATGTACATGAGCAGAACGTGGGTTGGATCAAACCACAGAGAAGCATTCAGCTTCAAACTCAACAAAGTGGAACAACTGCCTGGTTTAGGAATCATTTGCATTGAGAAAAATTCTAAGATGATGCTTAGACATGAAGAAGGATTGGAACACTTTGTGTTTGAACCTGGTGGAGAGTTTCATATGCACATCAGTACTTATAAAATTGTGGTCAGGGGAACAATGGGTTTCAAGTTGAGTGATCAAGGTTCTATCATCCTACATAACTTGGATTTGAGGACAAATCCTTTTAAAGGAGGAGGGTATGGTGTAGCCATGAGCAGAGACATTGAAGAGGAGCTGAGTGAGTCTGATGAGGAAGAGCTGATTGAACCTGAGCAAGGGGATA
>NW_026621075.1:0-2723 GCF_000801105.2 Raphanus sativus
CACCTTCTATCCAGATGATTCCAGATTGGCCTGTTCGGACATATGGCAATATCTTCATGATTCTTATCAAACCAGGATGAACCACGTGTGAGAATTGATAAGATAAGAGAATCAAAGAGATATGTTGCTGGAGAAATGAAGAACAATGAGAGAAAGAGAGAGAGTTTGTGAGTGACGATTTTGAGAGAGAGAGAGAAGGAGAGAAAGTAATTCCTTGCTTGATTAGTTTCACAGACATGTTACATAAATAGATACAAGAGTTCTAATGAGACAACAGGAATGAATAAACAAATGGAGACAAGGTTGTAGCAAGGTCACTCTCGGCTGAACCATGAAAGCGACATCTCCCCTTTCTCTTTCATCCTTAACCAGACATGTGACTTTGCTTTGTACTGAGTCTCCAACGGCTCCATCCACTTGATGGCGAGCTATTTGAATTCGCCCCACTTTATTGCTTGCCTTCCAAGACACTCTTATGTCCATACTCTTGATCTTTATTGCTTCATCTCAACACTCCCCCTCAAGCTTGACCATGTGGAACAAGTCAAGCTTGGAAAACCATGAAGCATTCCCTCATTAAAACCTTGATATGCAAAACCCAGTGGGACAAAAACATATTAAGGAAAAAGAGTAGAACACCTCATGGTTAGAGGATCAGTGAGATGAGAGGTCCACAAGTCCAAGTTTTGAGTGTATGAACTCACAAACCTTTGAACTTGCGGCTTTGGTGAAGACATCAGCCAGTTGGTCTTCACTTCTTGTATAGCATGGTAGGATGATTCTCTGCTCAACAGCTTGCCTGACCTTGTGGCAATCTACTTCAATGTGTTTAGTCCTCTCATGGAACACATTGTTAGATGCTATGTGTATTGCCGCTTGATTGTCACAATGCATGGTGATTGGAGATGTTGTTTCTATCCCAAGATCATGAAGCAGGTTCCTGATCCATATAAGCTCACTTGTCAGCTTCCTCATGGCTCTATACTCTGCCTCAGCACTTGAACATGACACAATCTTCTGCTTCTTACTTTTCCAAGTCACTAAGTTGCCTCCAATGAAGGTGCAATAGCCGGTTGTAGATCTTCTATCTACTCTGTCTCCAGCCCAATCAGCATCACAATACCCAACTATTTCAGTACTCTTGTTGCATCCCATCCACACTCCTTGTCCTGGCGCCTCTCTTAGATACCTTAGTATCCTCTCAACCATGCCCCAATGATACATCTTGGGAGCTTGCATATGCTGGCTTACTTGGTTGACTGCAAAGCACACATCTGGTCTAGTAATGGTGAGATATATAAGCTTTCCAACCATCCTTCTATAATGCTTAACATTAGTGTATGGTTGATTCTCAATCTCCCCCTCACGCATCACTTTGTATCCATCTTCAAGTGGAGTCTTTGCAGCTTTTCTTCCTAGATCACCAGCCTCTCTTAGCAGATCCAATGTATACTTTCTTTGAGATAGGAATAGACCCTCCTTGGATCTGCATATCTCAATGCCTAGGAAGTATTTGAGCTCTCCCAAATCCTTGATATCAAATGATGACTTGAGATATGCCTTAGTTGCAAGTATGCCCTCTTTATCACTGCCAGTGATGATGATATCATCCACATATACCAAGATCACAATGATTCCCTTCTTGCTGGTCAGTGTGAACAACGTGTGGTCAGCCTCAGATTTCACAAAACCTCTTCCATTGAGTGTAGTACTTAGTTTGTGATACCAAGCTCTAGGTGATTGCTTCAATCCATAGATGGCTTTCTTCAGTCTAAGGACATTTCCGGGCTTCACTAGATGCTCCAAACCAGGTGGTGGCTTCATGTATACTTCATCCTCCAGCTCACCTTGTAAGAAGGCATTCTTCACATCCATCTGCCATAGATCCCACTCTAGATTTACTGCTAAGGATAGGACTATCCTTATGGTGTGCAGCTTGGCTACTGGCGCAAAAGTGTCTAGATAATCCTCTCCATAGGTCTGAGTGAAGCCTCTTGCTACCAGCCTTGTCTTACGCCTCTCTACTGTACCATCAGCATTGTATTTGATTGTGAAGATCCACCTGCTTGTTACTGCCCTCTTGCCTTTGGGTAACTCTGCTTCATACCATGTATCATTGATGATCATGGCACTAGTCTCACTTCCCACTGATTCCCTCCATTCAGCATGTTCCATGGCTTCTTCATAGGACCTTGGAATGTACTCTTGATCCAACTCCCCAATAAACACCACATGCTCTTGAGGATATTGAGCAAGAGAGCACACTGCCTGTATAGGATGAGCTACAGCTTGAGAGTTGAAGTAGACCCGGTTGTTCTTCCAGTTTGATGCTGGTTGCTTGATCCTAGCACTTCTTCTTAGCTCTGGTTGGGTTGTGCCTTCTTCAGGTATCACTGATCCACTATTCTGCTGGCTTGAGCTCACCACTGTCTCCTCTTGAGGACTGTGATCTTGCTCCTCTTGCGCATGATGCTCAGCTTGATCATGACTTGCTGCTGAAACATCCTCTTGATGTTGTTCGGCTTGATTGTCCCCCTCAGGATCAAGGTGAGTGATTTCTGTGTCCCCATTATCACTTACTAATCCTGGTTGCACTGGAGCTGTCACTTGTACTTCAGGTATCCTCTTAATAGGTACACTGATGCCAAGACTCTCCATTACTCTTCTGAGGCTATCAGCTCTATCTGAAGTAGGTTGGGATAGATTCTCCAAATCTTCCCAAT
>NW_026621076.1:0-2723 GCF_000801105.2 Raphanus sativus
TTGGATGTAGAGTTTAGGGTTTGAAGTGTAATGTTAAAGAGTTAGTTTTAAGATGTTGGAATAAAAAATAACTAAAATTTTAGTTTTAATTCAAGATTTGGAACTAGAGTATAAACATTAAAGGTGTTGAATACAATATGTTTGTGTTTTATTTATAATTTGGAGTATAAGATTTGTGTATAGAGTTTAGGGTTTAAATGTATGTTTAGGGTATATGGTGTGACTAGAGATTTAAGGTTTGTGTCTGAGTTTAAGTTTATGATTCCAGGTTATAAGTATGAAAAGATTAAAGTTTAAGATTTATGTTTAGAGTTTAGGGTTTAAAACATGTTTAGAGTTTAGGGTTTTAAAGATTAAAATTTGACATTTCATAACAGTTCTCAAAACAAAGCTATTATAATGTGCTATTGAAAAGAAGAAAAAAAGTTATGTCTTGGCATTTGTCTAATTTTCACCTAAGTATTGGCCGTATTAGTGTTTTTCTTTTCCCGCTCGTTAATTTTCCGCAATAGCGCTTATTAACTGCTATCAATATAAATAAAAAATAAAAAATTGATCTTTTATAGCACTTCTGAAAACAATGCTATCATAATGTGCTATTAATACCACTTTTTTTTGTAGTGACATTGAGGTTGATTGTCACAAGGTAAGGCAGATGATAGTCTTGGGAGTGATCTTGCCATGTTATACAAGAAGTGAAGATCAGTTGGCGGATGTATTCACCAAGGCAGCAAGACAAAAGACAATGGAGTCCATACACATCAGGTTAGGACTCATTGATCTTACACCCATTCACTAGTCCCCTGATCATGAGGTCTTCACTCTTTTTCCCTCATCAAAGTTTTGTCCCAATGGGTTTTCTTTGGTGAGGTTTTTAATGAGGAAGATCTCATGGTCCTTCCAAGCTCGACTTGTTCCACATGGTCAAGCTTGAGGGGGAGTGTTGAAATGTGGTGAGATAATATGAGAAGGTTTATGATAATGAAGAGGAGATGAGAAGAAGTTTAAGTTGTGAAAAGTTACCATGCAGTAAAAATAAAGTTACTGCATGGTAAATAGTAAAAGAAGAGTGTGAAGGTAAAAGGAGAAGAGTGAAAGACTTGGATTGAGAAGAAAGGTGTGTATAGTGAACTGATCACTACACCATATGGCGCGCCACTCTCTTGACCGTTTATGGATAAGGTGCAGCTATGTACAGGCTGTAAAGAGAGAGCAAGCATGTGGTTAATCTCAGCCAAGTATTCAAAAGAGAGTCTCACTTCTTCCCTTGACTTCACATGCTCCTAATAGTATCTTTAGCTTGCGCAAACCCTTGTAATCTCTTCTATATATATGTGGTGACCTTCTCATTAATAAGATTACACTCTTGAAACTCCTTCACTCTCGATCTCAACATGTTACTATTTACTATTGAATCTGGAAATACAAACTCTCATATTTGACTTGGATTCTCTTCTTTTCTCTCTTAATCTCTCATCAATCTCTCAATACCACTTCTATTCTCTAAAATCTCACATAAGTGGACCATCAAGAGAGCTATGCAAGATAGACAGCACCATGAGATCTTCCTGAGCCCATTTGCCTTCATCTACCACTACAATCTCCTTGACATCTTCTCCTTGAGTGATTTGCTTTGGAGCTGAGCTTGAAGTCACATGCTGCCAAAGTCCTCTTCCTCCAAGGGCTGTCATGGTCATCCTAGACCAGGTAATGTAGTTTCCTGGTCCCTTAAGTGTAACTGGAATCCTCATAGTGTTGTAGCTCTCCATCCCTCTAGCTTGGCTTTCAAGGCTAGTTTTGAGAGAAATAAATTCTGGAACTGAAAGAAATCAAGTCCAGAACCAAAATAAACTCCCAAGAGATAAATATAGAGACAGAACAGAGTGAGCACAACCAAGAAAAGTGAAGAAAAAATTCAAGAACACTCAAGAACACCAAGAACACTCAAGAACACAGATTTATTACCCACTGGATAAAAGAAATCTGAAGAGTAAAAGAAAGAAATGAAACAGAAAATCAATAGAGAATGAGTAAACAGAGTGATTTTGCGGAAGAAAAAGGTAATCAGAAGCTTATAGCTCTGATACCATGTTAGAAATCTTAAGAACAGAGTGATTAAGTCCAAGAACAAGAGAGAGAGTGAGAGAGAGAGAGAGTGACGAATTTGTAAGAGAGAAAAGAGAAGGAGAACTATTTTCCTTAATCTGAATGAGTGGCAAGTTACAACATTTAAAGGCAAGATGCCTTGAGCTAAAATGAATAAATTAATCTACTGCTAAGTACAGAAATAATAAACTAAGACAAATGAATAAACAATTCATCTCTGCACAGGTCAGTGAAAGTGACTTAACTTAAACGGCTAACCCATTAAGAGGAACATGTGATCTTCCATTTTTAAATCATTCCTCTTGCCTCAGAATGTGTTCAACGGCCTCCTCTCCACTTGCTATCGTTTTGGTCATATCTTGACTCTTATGACACGCCAAGTTTGAACATTATTAACTTGGGAGTCAAGTATTATACAGACAGCCTTGATAAGCAAGTAAGCTCGGATCTGTTATTCTTCAAGTGTTTCCAGATCCTCTATTCTCCTTATTTATTTAGTTGCCTTTGTCAATAGTGAATAGAAAGTGGGATAGCTTCTTCCTCACAACTCCTATGAGATTTATTCAACTTCCTGGTAATTCTACACTGATTAGTGGTTTCATATCAAGCTTCTTGCA
>NW_026621077.1:0-2723 GCF_000801105.2 Raphanus sativus
TGTGGACCCCATAAACATTATTTATTCATTAAACTTTTGGATCATATTTAATATTTAAAAATCATATATGAGCAACTACTTTTAATATAATACATATTTTTTCATATATAAAGTCAACATAAATCTATACGAATTAATATAAAAAATCGATGTAAACTCTAAAATTTATGAAAGTTACCCAATAAATTATACATTTTGACTCATAAAAGAAACTTTCATATTTATGAAATCTACCCAAATAAATGATAATTCATAAAATTATGTAAATTTATGGATAATTATCATAAATCTGAGTAAATTTAATAAACTTGGAAACCTTCATAGATCCTTCATTTTTTGCCAAAATGGCAGAAAAACAAATTTGTCTACATTTAATTTTAATATAGTTGGGTAAATTTAATAAAGTTGGAAACCTACGTGAATCTTACATTTTTTTTGGTCAAAATTGATTTCACACTTTTTGTTTTTGCCAAAAATAGAAACACTCACGAAATGCTACATTTTTTTCCCAAAAATAAAATGACAAATTGGGATCTGGCAGCAAAGTGCATTCGTTATAATTTTTATGTTTATAAAATGACAAAAATTGTTAATGAAATGACAAATTTGTTAATAAAATGACAAACCCTACACCTTTCACGATGAACTGATCTAATACCTTTAATTTTCAAGGATAATATCTACTTGCTAGAACCAATATAATCCCATATTGAGTACAACCTGCAGATTTCGAATCATCCCAAGTTCTTGATTAGTTATAGGTAGAGCCGTGCTTATAATCTATTGAAAAAGATATCCGCTATAGTGCTATTTCACCCCAAAAAATAGAGTTATCCTTAGGTTCACCCCTAGAGTGAACATTTAGATTCACCCAACCAATAGGAATCAAATATTTCATAATTAATATTTTTTAAAAAAGAAAAAAAAATATTGTCAAGCTATATTATGTTTTTAAAATAAATAAAATAAAAATAAATAAAAATAATAGCCGTTACAAAAAATGAATTTTTGAAAACTATTTTTAATATCGTCAAAAAACACTAAACCCTAAACCCTAAATCCTAAACCCTAAACCCTTGGTTATACCCTAAACCCTTGGATAATTTTAAACTCTAAACCCTAAACCCCTAAATTCTAAACCCTAAACCCTAAATCCTAAACCCTAAACCCTTGGGTATACCCTAAACCCTTGGATAATTTTAAACTCTAAACCCTAAACCCTAAATTCTAAACCCTAAACCCTTGGATAAATCATAAACACTTGGATAATCCTAAATTCTAAATCAAAAACACTAAACACTAAAACATTAAATCTTAAAAATACTATTATGGTTTAATGTTTTTAATTTAGGGTTTAGTATTTATCCAAGGGTTTAGGATTTAGAGTTTAGAGTTTAGTGTTTTGTTGACGAAATTAAAATCTTTTTAAAAATCTTTTTTTTCATATATTATTATTTTTATTTTTTAATATTTTTATTTTAAAAATGTAATATAACTCGACAATATTTTGTTTACTTTTGTAAAAGATATCAATTGTGAAATGAGTGATTTCTATTGGTTGGTGAACCTTAAGGTTTACTCTAGGGGTACACCAAGATTAAGTCCAAAAAATATAGGATAATTTGGTGCCTCCATGTCAAGTATCTAGTGATTTTTATGTCTTAAGAAGTTAAGACTCAACCTGAGTTTGACCAAATTCTCTCGCATAAACTTCTTATCTTAAATATTTAAAATCATCAACAAAACACTAAACATAAACTCCTAAACTCTAAACCATGAATCCTAAATCCGGAACCCTTGGGTAAATCCGGAACCCTTGGGTAAATCCAGAATCCGAATAAATTATACATTTTGACCCATAAAAGAAACTTTCATATTTATGAAATTTACCCAAATAAATGATAAATTATTCATAAAATTATATAAATTTATGGGTATTTTCATAAATCTGGGTAAATTTAATAAACTTGGAAACCTACATGGATCTTTCATTTTTTGTCAAAATGGTAGGAAGAACAAATTTGTCTACATTTATCTTAAATATTAAAAATCATCAACAAAACACTAAACCTAAAATCCTAAGCTCTAAACCTTGAATCCTAAATCCGGAACCCTTGGGTAAATCCAGAACAATTGGGTAAATCCAGAATCCGAAACAATCTGGAACCCTTGGGTAAATCCGGAACCCTATGCCTAACGTTTAATACAATCTAATTCACTATAACTCAAGAAATAAGTATACGTATACATAAGATGTACGAATATCTAAGGTGTACGAATATATAAGGTGTACGTATACATAAGTATACATAAGGTGTACGAATACCTTAGGTGTACAAATACCTAAGGTGTACGAATACCTAAGGTATACAGAAGGTGTACGAATACATAAGGTGTACGAATATCAACATAACCCATCTAATACTTAAGATGTACAAATACATAAGGTGTACATATACATAAGTATACATAAGGTGTACAAATACATAAAATATCCGAATACCAACATAACCCATCGAATACTTAAGGTGTACGAATACACAAGTATATGTATACATAAGTATACATATATTTAAGGTATACGAATACATCGGTGTACGAATACATAACATCTATGAATACCTTTTGTTTATATCCCTTATTGCATTGGAGAGTTTAAATACATATTAAGTATAAAATTTAAATACATCTACGAATACAACGAGAGCACAGTGCTCTCCAAA
>NW_026621078.1:0-2719 GCF_000801105.2 Raphanus sativus
ATTTAGTCATATTGAAAATAAAAAAATAAGTCATATAAGTAAATTTAAGATAAATTTCATTATATAATTTATCAATAATCATAATTTTTATTACGTAAAATAAATTTTCAACAAAAAATATAAGGGCTTATTGCAAAAGTGACTCAAAACTTGAATTCAAACAGAAAACTAACCTTTTCTTTTGACTCATTTTTTTTTGAGTTTTTAACCCCACATCTGCATTTTATCTACGAAAATGCCATTAACCCTTTTTTTTTTTTTTTTCGAAAATGGCTTCTTTACTGTCTCAACCTCATTTTCTTCAAGTATTTACAATATTGCCACTGCCATGAATAGTGGGAACAACCTTGTACGAACTGTTTGGAGCTTTTAATGCCCTTTAATGCACGTAAATCTCTTTACACTCTCTCTGTTTCAATTGTTATGAACTAAAAACAACATTTCTTTCACTTTCTCTCCATATTCATCCAAAAAACTGAAGCTTTTGATTCAAAATTGTTTGGAGCCATATTTCTTTCGTTTTGACTTACGGTTGCTTTCGTTTGAGGTTCTGGGTGGTTGGAGAAGACCCTGTGTGCAAACAAAGTCATCTCACCTAGTTGAAGGTACGAATTTGAATTTTTTTCAAAATCTGTTCGCGTAGAAGACTTACAAGTAAGTCATCTGTATGTAGAAGACTTACTGATGAGTCTTCTGGTCAAACGGACGACTTAAACTAAGTCGTCCAGCTTTGTTTGGTGAAAAAAAACAGTCCAGACGACTTATATATAAGTCGTCTACGAGAAACAGGCTAGTTTTGCATTTGACCGAATCGTGTCAGATCTTTGACTATTTCTGGACGACTTATAATTCAGTCGTCTCTCGGAAAGTTAAAATTTCAATATTTTATTAAACTAGACGACTTACGTGTAAGTCGTCTTAGGTTAGTTTTGTAGTTGAAAAATAAAACTTCATAATTTAATTTTTACCAGACGACATAATATAAAGTCGTCCCGTCAGAAGACTTAATTTAAAGTCGTCCGGGGAAAGCAAAGTCGTCCAGAATTTTTCCCAATTAAGTCGTCCAAACCTTGCTTATCCCGGACGACCTTAAATTAAGTCGTCTAGCTGGACGACTTTTAGTTAAGTCGTCTGGAGAAAGTTAAATTTCAAGTTTTATTTTTCAATTACAAAACTAACCTGGGACGACTTACGTGTAAGTCGTCTAGTTTGAATAAAATATTGAAATTTTTACTTTCCAGAGACGACTGATTTATAAGTCGTCCAGAAATAGTCAAAGATCTGACACGATTCGGTCAAATGCAAAACTAGCCCGTTTTTCGTAGACGACTTATATATAAGTCGTCTGAATTTTTTTTTTAACAAACAAAGCCGGACGACTTAGAATTAAGTCGTCCCTTTTAATTTTCAATTGCAAAAGTGACCTCTTTAGACGACTTACCTTTAAGTCTTCTGGACGACTTAAATCTAAGTCGTCTGCGATAATGTTTGTTGAACTTCTTCATTTTCTCTATGTTTACTAATGTGTTTTATTTTGAATATTTGCAGATGATTTTTAAGTTACATGCAGTGTATGGAGAATGGTTGTTGAGAGATTTCCGTTGGGATTTTGTGGTTGATGATCTCAAAGGAGCAAGATTGTTTTTATTGAATGAAGATTCAACACATGCTGAACTTGTTGCAATGGCTCAAGAAGATTATAACCTGGACATGAGATCAGTGACTGTGGAGATTAGCTACTCATTACCAGCAGAAATGATGATGACTCCAAGCAGTCCTCCCATTCATGTTACAAGTGATAGACAAGTTCGAAACTTGCTCGAGATACTCAAAACGCATAGAGTATGTCTTTGTGTATCAAGCCGCAGCAAGGTGGAAACGGTTTCAGAGAAAAGAGAAGAAGCTGGTGATAATGATGAAGCTGGTGAATGGGAAGAAGATGTTGGTGATAATGATGAAGCTGGTGAATGGGAAGAAGATGTTGGTGATAATGATGAGGCTGATGAATGTTTTGAAGATGTTGGTGATAATGAGTCTGTTGAAGATGAAAATCAAGATGGGGAGGAGGAAAATGGGGAGGAGGAAAATGGGGAGGAGGATGCTGATAACACTATTGTTGGTGAAACGGATCAGAATGGTGGGGATTACAGTCTTTATGGAAAGGTTCTAGATGAGGACGAGGAAGATGATGATAATATTTGTTTTGAAGAAATTGAAAAGACATATGCTAAGACAAATGCTATTGAAGGAGGAAAATCGGATTGTACCAGCATCTATGTCAACCAGAGTTTTGTTAGCAAGGATGCACTGCTTTCAGAGCTGCGGTTGACAGCAGTGAGGGGTAGGTTTTCTTTCAGAATATACAAATCAACAAAAACTCTCCTTGTGGCAATATTGACAGCAGTGAGGGGTAGGTTTTCTTTTAGACTACCTTATTTTTTTAGACGACCTTATTTGTAAGTCGTCCAGCTGGAAAACCTTCCAGACGACTTATTTGTAAGTCGTCCAGCTGGAAAACCTTCCAGACGACTTATTTGTAAGTTAGAAAATCTATACAAGTTAGAAAATCAAATAAATCATACATGCCCACAAACATACAAATAGATTTGTGTAAACAAATAGTTCAAATATACAAATAGATTTGTGTATACAAATAGTTCAAATATACAAATTGATTTGTGTATCTATACAAGTTAAAAAATCTATACAAGTTAAAAAA
>NW_026621079.1:0-2715 GCF_000801105.2 Raphanus sativus
TAAGGCCATGTGGCTTCTCCATATCGGATTGATCAAGCCAACCAATTGTCTTTGCACCTCATCGGGTAACTGCAGTGTGAATCGTTCTAGGTTCTCACCAAGTTGAACCACTGAACGTCCCGTCGAATGAGATCTAGAGACGAATATCTCTGCCATACGCCAGCTAGACAATAAGCCTGTAGATCTCGATCGAGGTGCTATATAATTTGCATCGTTGTTACATGTCAAGCTTATGTCGTTGGGGGATTCTTGAAAACTGCTTTGTGCATTTCCCGTTTCAAGATCCATACTCGGATAAGGAAAGCTCTCGCCAGGTTTCAGAGACAGATTTGCACGACAGACCGGACATGTAGACCGAGAAGAGAGCCAGACATCAATGCAGTTAGCATGGAAAGTGTGGCTACAAGGAGGCATCCAACGTAGCGTTTCTTCATCCTCAAACTCGTTTAAACAAATTGCACATTCCACCCCGCCTTTGCCTATCTTGAGCCCTTTAATCTCTGAATAAAGGAAAAACGGTAAGGACTCGATGATGTCCTTCTCGAGCCCATGCCTTTCTCTAGTGTGCAGCACTTGACGGCTTTCGGCTTCAATCTCTGCACTCTGGCATGCATAGAAGAAGCAGCAACCGATTATACTAAAGAGGAAGAAGGAAAGCAAAACGATTCCAATTACTGATTCCGCCGTGACCTTGGATTCTGGTTCTTGCTGTTGCTGGCAGGTTGCGTTAGGCAAGAACTGGAAAATGAAAAGCGACAATAAAACACATAAAACGAACCTATGTGTGAGATATCTCGTGAAGATAGTCATAATGTGAACGGCTCTTTCGCTGATCACTTGAGCTCCAAGTTTCCGTGTAGAGCGAGATGAAGAAGACGTTATACTGCACGATTATGATTCGTGGATCAATAAGTTCTCGTCGTCACGACAACAAATATAGTATGAGATATGTAGATCAATTAGATTTGTTTGGTCGCTGACTTTGAATAAGTCCCTGGGTTCACCGTAGACGTCAAACAAGTAGAGTTCACTCGTTCCATCTATATTAGCTTGTTGACTACGCATGGAAGACCATTTCGGAGAGCTTTTGGCCTTATCATACTTCAACAATTTTCTTTTTTAAAAGTTTCTAATTTTTCCTTTATCTATATACACCAGTTGATAGAAAAACTGAAATAAACAAAGTAATGTAAAACAATCCTTACGAAAGGTATACCAAATAGTTAAATCGATCGACAGAGGAAAGAAAATTGATTTCAATGAGTTGCCTTTGTTGTTACGCTATATTGGCATGTTGCACAAGGAGCAATGGCTGAAATGACCCTCGAAATGAAAATGCATCTTCGAACTTATCTCATGACCATCGGTGTTCAATGTCTCGTTCTTTAACCACTAAACCGGACAAATTCATCCGATTGAAAAAGCGGACTTTAGAAGCAAAACGCCACCCGGATCCGCAAGTTATAGCATCAAAAGATGTGGACTCTTACTGCCGGTTAAGACTTTTTTTCCCGAACACTGGGGTGTAGAAGCTCTACCACATACAATCTTCAGATAAACTTCTCCGGTTAGTTGTAAACTTCGGTATGTGTTGTCGCCGAGAACCGGGAAACGAACCGCTTTGTGCTTGTCGTTGTTTCCCTCCTCCGTTTATTCCACCGCCTTGTGAAGAGATAGATCAATGGCGGAGGAGTAGCCTTGCCTAGAGGTGTCAAGTCGATCTGGCCGGGCCTGCCCCGGTCTGGTCCGAAAATATTTTAGGACCTAGAATTCAAAGCCCGGTCCTGCTATTATAGCGCTATAATGCTTTTTAGGGTTTCAAAAAATAAATTGTCATATCACTTTTATTATTTAACATGTGAATTTTTAGGACCAGTCGGGTTCAGACTGCGGATTTCGATTCTAATTGACATGTCTAGTTGTATAACCTATAAGTTAATGATATAATATAGCCCGACCAATAATTATCTGCCAATTTTAAACCCACCCATGAAAATAATAATTCTGTTTTTAACCAATCAATTGGATTAAAACGTAAATTCGAATTGGATGGGATACGAATAAACATAAACATGTCAGATTCAGACTTCCTAATAGGCTTTCTAAATCTGCGGATTCGAATTGATAGTTTATTTTTCACATCGAGAGATAATACAAAAAAAAAAGAACTTACGATTAAAGATTGGAGGAAATCGGCAAGAGCTTCAGGTGATGATTGTTCCCATTAATATTTAGTTTTAGTTTTTGGTTTTTAGATTTTTGGTTTTAGATTTTAGTTTTTGGTTTTTAACTTTTAAGTTTTGGGTTTTCGTTTTTAGTTTTTACATTTTGGTTTTGATGTATTCTTAGTTCTTAATAAAATAATCAATACATTGTTTTGAAAAATAAAATAAAATAGCAATAAAATATTTAAAAAATTACAATTAAAATTTATGAAAATATAAGGTTGTTATATAAAAAACATTACCATGTTTTAAATTATTTTATTTTTAAAGTATTAAAAATATAAATTATAAAATATCTATAAATTAGAGAAAATTAATATTTTAAAATTTTGAGACTATTTATAAATTTTATTACAGAATATATTTTTCATTTTTTAAACTTGAAATGGATATTTTCAAATTAATATGATACGTTGTTGTTGTTTAGTGTGTGTAATAATTATTAAAATTATTCATTAATTTTATTTATAGAAATTAATAACTAACTATT
>NW_026621080.1:0-2713 GCF_000801105.2 Raphanus sativus
CTAAACAATTATTAAAACAAGGAAACATAAACAAATAATTCTGTAGGGAATGAGATGAAGTCAAAGTGGATACAGGCAAGGTCTGAATGTGCAGGAAGAGTAGAAAGGGACAGGAGAGAGGTGTGGTCTCCATGGTGATAGTGACAGGTCTGCTGCAACTCCTTATGTACCCATGTGACTTTGTCTTGCTTAATTCAAACCAGATCCTTTCTTTTGAATTCAAACTAGTTTTCTTGACTTCTCAGATGTTTCCCACGTCCATGTTCAGTCCCCACAACTCCTTTCTTGCCTCGCAAGGTAAGTTAAGGTCAAGAAGATAGCTTGTGAAGCAAGACTGCACAAACATAACCAAATTGGCTTCTCTTGATGAATTCTCTTTGGATCATCAACCAGCTTCTTCTTCTGGTCATTCCTTCCTTTATTTCAACACTCCCCCTCAAGCTTGACCATAGGAGATCCTTGGCCAAGCTTGGAACAGAGAGTACTTGCCTCATTAAAAACTTAAGTGTGGAAAACCTCATGGGATAAAACCATCACTTAGGGAAAAAGAGTGCAACTACCCTCAGCCTAGGGATTGGCCAGTGGGTTTATGAGTCTTATGATCAAGTTAGGGACTCATAAACCCTGGATCATGGCCTTACTTCAATGGCAAGCTGGCACCAATGCCTTCCTTGCTTCACACTCAAAACTGCTTGGAACTCTCCATGTAGCTGGTTCTTTGTCTCCCCCTTTCTTATGACCTCTTGCCATCATCAAAGGGTTTGATCCACGACCAGGCTCTCCATTATGAGCTCCAAGTACCTGATTCAAACAATGCACACACACATGCATCAATTCTCAAGGGGCAAACCTATTCAATCATAAGCATAAGTATAAATTAAGGTACTTCCCTTGCATAAGTTGAATGGACATTGGCTTCTCATATTAACACCCCTCCTCAAGCTTGACCTGCGAATGAGAGTATGTGATCAAGCTTGGAAGATGAGAGCCAATGATGATCATCAATGCCTTGAGACCACAAGCTTCATCAACCAGGTACAAGCACACATGCTATGGGCTGATTCATAGCTTTCCAACTGAAGGTAACTGTTCTAACTTCATGTAGAAGCTGATCCATAGCTTCCCAACCAGAAGGTAACTGTCTAACTCCATGCCTTGGGCTGATCCATAGCTTCCCCACTGAAGGTAACTGTTCTAACTCCAAGTTGTTGCTGTCCTTGTCGAATTCTTCTTGCTATGGCTTCTAGACAGGCCATGGATGCTCATTTACAGCCCCCCCCTCAAGCTTGACTCCGAGTATAGCGGAGGAGACAAGCTTGATATGAGCTTATGCCACCTGGTCTACTCACAAATTATCTCTCCATGGTCAGGAATATGCATCTTGTGCAGGCTCTGATCAACATGGGCAATATGTCAAACCAACACTAAGACAAGCATCAGTAGACAACAAGAGACCAGAACATTATTTTTCACCAAGTCTGATCTTTAAAACACAATTTAAATAAGCACAGAACAGATATCTTCATGATTCCATCCTAGCAAAACTCTTTGAATCCTAATCATCAAGACTAAGCATTCAGGCAACAACGCAATCAATTTTCCTAAGGGCAGAAGCAAGACAATTCTTTCAATACAGCTTAATAACCCTAGGCAGATTCTAACAAGAGATTGTGAGATGAGAGAATTAAATAACCAGAGTAAAAGTAACCAGAGAATAAGTAGAGATTCAGAGAATGATGTAACCAGAGTATTAGTGGCCAGAGAATGAGAGAATGATGGTGAGTAAGTAACCTGAGAATCAGAGAATTAGAAAAGAGAGAATAAAGAATTTGCTCAAGAGTTCTAATGGACAGAGTTTTGCTCTGTTTTCTTGAGTTTTGCGGAAGCATAAACAGCCAGGAGCATCCAATACTCATCAAGAGTTTGGTGCTTTAGTAGCTGAAACACATGGACCATTGAACAATTAATTTGCTCACTGATCTTAGACAAGTGCCACTGGAATAACTCATGAACTGATGTTTTCCAGGGCTTGCAACAAGAGAACCATCAGAATAACACCTAAACAAGTGTTTTCTATGGCTCACACAACAAAGACACCAATGGATCAAAACAATTTGTCCACTGGTCAAATATTTTTAAAGCATTTTTCAAAATCAGATTACTCAAGAATCTGTTCAAAACATTTTTCAGAATTTATATCCTTTCAAAGAGTCTTTTTTTTTCTTTTTAAAGTGATTTCAAGACACAAGAATAATCTTTTCTCCCTCCCTCAGGCTGGTAAGAACATATTTCAGTCTTTCATCCAAACCTTAAACAATGAGGAAATCAAGGGAAGATTCATTGATTTTTAATAAAACATTTAAAGATTGCATCTTGAATTTTGGAAAACATACTTTGTCTAAACTCTCAACTGCTCATGTTTTTGAATCCTAGCCACACAGCTCATAAAAAAACTATTTCAAAGTGAGAGAGAGAGCTTCAGATCAAAGTAGAACAGAGTGAGTTCAGCCCAAGAGAGCAACTAGGCTCTGATACCATGTTGGAATTTATGAGTATTGTCTCATGTATAAAAGAGTATTCAGTTAACTTGTAACTGAATCCCTTCAACCATACAACATGAACTCACTATTCAAAGGAAGAGACAACCAACTGGTGGTTGAATCCTCTTAAACATAGCTTAACACACAACCAAATGTCATAGAGAGAACACTGG
>NW_026621081.1:0-2710 GCF_000801105.2 Raphanus sativus
AAAAGAGGAAGGCGTAAACCGACATAGAAGGGAGTATATAAGGAGTTCAAGGCGAGAGGCATAGGTTAGAACTTTTTCACAGGAAACTAGCACTTAGAGCAATTTAGGCATTTTTTTGTTTTTGTTATTCGAGCTGCGACTCAATTAGGTTTAGCCACCTTCGGGTATTAGACTAGGAATCTCGCCGACAGCTCTCGTTGCCGAAGCACGTTACCTTGTTGTTACGCTCAAACGCGAAATCGGAAATACGATCTTTCTTTGCTCTCCTTTTATTTTTACGATTTCTTATTTTATCGTTTTAATTCTCGGGTTCTGATTGCTTGGCGTGTGGAAAATGAACTCTCTCTCTCTCTCTCTCTCTCTCTCTCTCTCTCTCTCTCTTTCTCTCTCTCTCTCTCTCTCATGCCTTTACTCTTTTTCATTAAACTTACAATTATTTTTCTTAAAAGTCTTTATTTAGTCGCGAAAGCTCTTCACAAATTTGTTACTGAAATTTTTGACAACTTGGGAAACTTATGAAATATATGTTAGTCTTTTTATGGTTGCTATTTAGCTACTATTAGCCAAGGTAGTCATGGCCCAATGGTCTTTCTGAGTGGCTCGTCCACCTTGGTGTCAGGGGTTATACCCCTTTGTGGCTCCTAAGTGAGGTTTTCTGAAACACCCAAACCCGGAAATATTTAAAATTCTCGAAAAAATTTCTAAGTAAATTCATAAAAGTTTCACCAAATAAACTTAAGCAAATACTGCAATGTTATTAATAAATCCGAGAAAAATAATGTAGAGTAACAGAATAAAATTCATAAAACACTCAAATAAAACCTCAAGTTTATAAAAACACGCCACGATAGTCTTCATTGTCCCGATGGACTACTCATCACCATCATAAAAAACGAGGCATGAGCATAAACAAATACTCAGTCAGGAAGCTCAATATTGCTTACTAGTCCAATAATCAAATACTCCATCAATACTAACACCCTAGCATCCGGTTTGAACATTCCTTTACCTATCTAATTACAATATTTCTCATTACTTTAGCCTTCCTAACCTTTCAACCCGAAGGCCCATAAACATGCGGCCGTAGCTAACATGTGACCCGTCGGTCCATCACGGCCCGTAGCCAAACCTAAGGTCCATAACATTCTTTTAATCAGTTTCCTTAATTAACTCAATTCAGTTATTCCTTCCTTAAATGCATTATAATTTCATGCATTAGGTTCTCAATTATCATTCCATCAAATCTAGCATGCATTTCGTAAAAATGGAATAAATGAACTTTCCATAAAAAATTACCAACCTACATCTCTTAAGAACACAAAAATGAATTTTCCATAAATGAATTTCATCACACATTTTCTTAAGAACACAATGAACAAACTTTCCATAAACGAATTATATTCAACCATAAATTTGATCCTACTGAATCATACCAGACAATCAATTCTTACTGGACCGCCACGAATCACATCCTCACTTGGACTGATCTTAAAAGACAGAAGAATCTGAACTTGACTGTGTTTTCCGGAGAATATTCTTTCGACCCTCCTCGCTCGATCCTCACTTCGAAACTCTCTCTCTAGAACTACGTTCTTGCTCTGAAATATCTCTAACTTGTTTTTTACTTGTGTCTAGAATGAGAGATGAATGTCCATTTTCATACTACTCTTGGACTTGCTCACCAAGCCGGAAATTTATTGATGTTTCCTAATTTTGATTGGCCAAACTTTGCCCACAAAGGATTGTGATATATGGTGTTTTATACATCCTTGTATATATGTTTTCTAATTTGTTTTCAAGTCTTTATCGAGTTTTTCTAGTCCTTTTCGAGTCATTACAGGTCTGGAGTTGCACTGGATGGGAGATGGACCTGTTGGAGCAAAAGAGGTAGAAATCAGTGCAGTTTGGTGATTTTCACGTAGAACAGTCTGATGACTGTTCCAAATCAAGCGGAACAAGCAGACGGAGTGATCCCGTGGTTGGTCCCGACGAATAAGGAAAATACAACATCTCGGGATTTACCCTAATTATCCTCTTTTTCTCTCCCAGCCGCCTGTGGCTTTGATATATCTTATTTTCTATTTTTCTACATGATACTACGCTATTCTAGACACAAGAAACCATTGGAGACTTTAGGATTTGAGGATTTTGCTCTTTGTAAAGGGAGAAGGCTCCATCTCTCTCTCGTTTTAGAGAAGATCATCCTGAACCCTCTCTTTGTTTATGTTATATTTATGCAGTATTATTCATCTATGAACTCTGTGTTTTCTCTGTTCATGGCTGAGTAGTCGGCTAGCTTGTCTAGGGTTCTAGGGTGTTGATTTCGTGAGCTAAACATAGATAAGTGAATCACTCGATTGTCTTCATTCATAACCATTCTTACTGCTTGCATTAAACTGGCCGCTTAATGTTAGATCATAGGTTTAACATGTTCATTAACCGTGTAATAGGTTGCTAGATTTGTTTTGAATGAGCATTGCATCCCTAATCAGCGAAACTAGATATTAGGGTGTTTTGTGAACATATCGGACCTGATCTCTATTGCTTGCGATCGCTTCTCACCTCAACGACAGTTAAACGGTGAGATCGATCAGCATAAGGAGAAGTGCTACGACAGTGGACTGTTCTACTTGAGTGATCCGAGTTCTAGACTGTTCTTATTAGCACTTGAATAATTGTTTAGCTCACAAGTATTAACACCCGATGAAGT
>NW_026621082.1:0-2705 GCF_000801105.2 Raphanus sativus
TCTCTGGTGCGACCTGGATCAGCTACAAACTCAAGTTCTGGAAGCCAATCCATGTACCAGAAAGGAAATGGGCCATATCACAGTCTAATGGACTCATTGGAGAGCTTATTGGCATGATTCATGAAATATTGGACCGAGAGAAGACTATGAGACTTTATGAGGCTTCTATAATGAATGGAGTGACTTTAGACAAACCTGTACGACCAGTGACAGCCCTTATTGACCAGGAAATGGATGGGAGGAAGCTAAATAGACAGAAAATGAAATGGCGGATCTGGTATGATCGAGAAATGCACTGCTCAAACCGACATGGGCGAGAAATGAGTTGGAAATAGAAGATGAAAAACCAGAGCAGGAAATGGAACATGAGTAAGAGATTTATCATCCAAATGAGCCTAAGGAGGAACTTGGTCGGACCTGGAACAAGATGGATTGAGCCCAAGAAAGAATTGTTCGAAAAAGGCCTTTATCGGCCCAAAAAGTGGAAAGACAAACCAGCTTGGATTATGATTGGCCAGAGAAGATTAGGCACGACCATTATGATATAATTTAAGTGTATTTGGTTTTATTGTTTATGTAAACTCATTAGGAATAGGTTTTGGGCTTTATAAACCCATTAAAAGTCGGTTTGGTGTTTTAAACCAATTAGCAATAGGATTAGGATTTGGTTTTCATTAACCACTTTGGTTTTGGTTTAGGGTTTTCAATTTTATGTTTCTAAACATATGTAGCCACGTTTTGGCATTGAATCAATCAATCGACATTTTTTTCATCTCTTTGTTTTGAGTTTTCTCTCAATTCTGCTGGTGTGTAATATCCAGCTTGGGATCTCTGGTTTAGTGTAATATCTAGATCAGTGTCCTTGGAGTATCAGGAGGCGAGCCATCTCTCTTGTGTCCCACATCAATCCACAAGCCTTGATACAGATCGAGTCTTTGATTCTCTGTTTGCAAGGATTATCTTTGTGATCCATCCTAGACACCAAGCAGGGTGATCCTGTGTCTGTGGAGCAGAAAAGAACATCTTTAGAGCATCCCATAGCTCTGAGGTGAAGACCATATTCATTACCTTCCATCCACCCACGCCCCTTCAAGTGATCCAGGAGAGACAGCCTATCCAGGGCTGCACCAAGTGGTATCAGAGCCTCTTGAAGGTAATGGTTTGAAGTTTTCACCTAGGAGCACGAAATCTATCATATCCAGCAGTCTCCTATGTCTTTTTTTGAAAGCAAAAGAAGTCATGAAGAGATGGCTGCTGAGCGCAAAGCAACAAGGGAGTTGCAAAGAAGAAGAAAACAGATCCAGATTCCACTCTTTTATGGAGATTTTGATCCAGATACATATCTAGAATGGGAAAAGGAGATGGATTTAATTATCAAGTGTCAGGGGTACACAACAGAGAAGCAGGCTCAATTGGCATCTACTGGTTTATGTGGCTATGCACTTGATTGGTGGTATCAGACAGCTAATACTAGGAGACAATATGGAGAGCAACAGATTTCTTCTTCGTATGAGATGAAGGTTGTCATGAAGAAGAAGTTTGTAACCAAGAGGTATGGGCAAACTGACTTGGAAAGGATGCAATTCCAAGCTAGGGAAGCTAAGGATGTGTTAGGAAATCCAGAGATGAGCCAAAGTCCTACTCTGGTCATGAGGAACAAAGAAAGTTGCAGCTACATGATGCATATCTTGATGAATTGCAAAGCCCACAGTTCAAGGAACACCTCATGAAGATCATAGATAAATCACTCACTGCTGTGATGAAAAACCCACATCAGAGGTCAGTCCCACGTCCAGCATCAAGAGCTGATGAGCTAGGCTGTTACCAGAATGAACCAGCAGAGAAGAAAGAAGAAACTGCAGCAAAACAGGGTAAGAGGGAACAAGATTTTGAATCAGAACCAGCCACTCTTTGTCAAGCAGATTTCTTGGATAATCATCTGAAACAAGAGGAGATATCATCAGTTATATGTGATCACGTGCCTGGTCAAAACCAAGCTGAAGAAGGAGTGCTTAATGGATCACCTCAAGCTCATGAATTGGCAATTACAATTGTGGTTGAAGAAGCTGATATCATTGAATTTTTTTCTTGTGATCTACTGACCAAACCTCCTGTATGGATTCAGACCAGCATAGTGGAGCATCTGAGGTTTGTTATGGGGCTGCAACACCTTGTTTTTGAACCAAGAGGGAGCTGTTGTGTGCATAGAAACATTAACAACAATCTGATCAAAATAGCAGCAGCACTGAAGCTTGAGTTGGGAGGCTTCTTGCATGATCAGGAAGAACCAATGTTAGTTTCTGGTTTGTTAAAGCTGAGATCACGTGCCCAGAAGTATAATATCAAGACTTGTGTTTGGTATCAGTGGAGAGAATCTCAATCAGAAGCAGTGAGATTTGAGTTAAACAAGGAGCAGAAATTGCTTGCTCTAAGTGTTGATTGTAATGAGCAAAGTCCTGTGAAGCATCTAGGACGTGTGAAGGCTTTACAAAGCTTTGTGTTTGAGCCTGGAGGGGAGATAAACGTGCACAAGAGCTTTAACAACACTCTGGTCCAAGAAGAAAGAAAGCAGCAGAGATTGGACAGTTTATTCATTCATGAGGAACTGGATTTGAGGACAAATCCTTTTAAAGGAGGAGGGAATTGTGCGACCTGGATCAGCTACAAACTCAAGTTCTGGAAGCCAATCCATGTACCAGAAAGGA
>NW_026621083.1:0-2702 GCF_000801105.2 Raphanus sativus
TCCACTGATTATTGGTTCCCAATCAAGCTTCTTACACATTGGTTCATCCTGGTTTGATAAGAATTATTAATATATTGCCATAAGTCCGAACATGCAAATCTGGAATCATCTAGATAGAAAGTGGGATATCTTCTTCCTCACAACTCCTATGAGATTTATTCAACTTCCTGGTTATTCTCCACTGATTAGTTGTTCGAAATAAAGCTTCTTACATCATGGTTCATCCTGGTTTGATAAGAATCATGATGATAATGTCATATGTCCGAACAGGCTAATCTGGAACCATCCGGATAGAAAGTGGGATATCTTCTATCTTACTCACAACTTCTATGAGATTTATTCAACTTCCTGGTTATTCTCCACTGATTAGTGGTGTCAAATAAAGCTTCTTACATCGTGGTTCATCATGGTTTGATAAGAATCATGAAGATATTGTCATATGTCTGACCAGGCTAATCTGGAATCACCTGGATAGAAAGTGGGATATCTTCTTCCTCACAACTCCTATGAGATTTATTGTAAATCTCCACTGATTAGTGGTTCCCAATCAATCTTCTTACATATTGGTTCATCCTGGTTTGATAAGAATCATGAAGATATTGCCATATGTCCGAACAGGCTAATCTGGAATCACCGGGATAGAAAGTGGGATATCTTTTTCCTCACAACTCCTATGAGATTTATTCCACTTTCTTGTAACTCTCCACTGATTATTGATTCCCAATAAAGCTTATTACGTATTGTTTAATCCTGGTTTGATAAGAATAATGAAGATATTGTCATATGTCCGAACATGCTAATCTGGAATCATATGGATAGAAAGTAGGATATCTTCTTACTCACAACTCCTATGAGATTTATTTAACTTCCTGGTTATTCTCCACTGATTAGTGGTTCCCAATCAATCTTCTTATATCGTGGTTCATCCTGGTTTGATAAGAATCATGAAGATATTGTCATATGTCCGAACATGCTAATCTGGAATCACCTGGATAGAAAGTGGGATTTCTTTTCCTCACAACTCCTATGAGATTTATTCAACTTCCTTGTTACTCTCCACTGATTAGTGGTTCCCAATCAAGATTCTTACATATTGGTTTATGAGTTGTTTACCATCTAAGACACATTTTGAGTTTTTCTAACATGTAGAGACACAATAAGCTTTTGGGACACTTTCTTTGGACAGGTGTCCTTTTTTAGACTCTTATGCCCTTTGGTCCATTTAGTTTTGGACGGATGACTCGTGGATGTGATTCTTACTCTATCATAATATTTCTTTAAACTCATTCATCTTTTTCGTAGAAAAAAATGTTAAGCTTTTTCTTTTCTTGACAAGTTCCATGGATGATACAGTGTGGATGAGGTTTGTGAACGAAATTTCATCAACAAAGTTTCCAATCCTACAATATCAGATTTGTGGATATCAGATTTGTGGACAATAAAATCAGTGGACCTGAGATTGCTGGCAGTAAAAGCGTAAACAAGACATGCTTTATTGAATATAGCATGAAAAAACATTTTGTTGTGACAAGAAAAGATCAATACATGATGTCAAATTAAGATTACATAGTTCTGAGGTATCCACAAAATAGAGAGAGATGTTACTGTCTATCCACAAAAGAGAGAAAGAAAGAGATGTTACCAGAGAGAAAGAGATGTACTGACGACTATCCATGAAATCTTGAGCTCGGATGTTGCCGACATTTTTGAGAGATGATGATTATGTTTTTGAAGATGTAATGGTGGTGCTCTGTTTCTGAGGTAACTTGTAGTATAAATGTTTGACCTTTTTCATGTATTTTCAAATAACCTCTTTGGTTGTTGAGTTCATTCTCTTTACTGAGGACGGAGCTGCGGTTGTGTTGACGAAGTGACGGTTACGGAGTTACGACGAAAAGAGCTGAGGTCGAAAGAGGGGGAAGAGGCACATAATCAGTGGATGATACAGATTCAGTGGAGTCACATGTGGTGGAGGAAGAATAGCTATAGTTAGAGCAAGAACAAAGTGTACAGGCCAGAGAGAAACAAGGGATAAACTGGCCTTGGTAGAAGAGCTCTTTGGATCCTTATCTCTGTTTTGTATGATTTTTTCTACTTTGTGTCTAGACTTTTGCCAGATCTATAAGAAAGAGAGAGAGAGAGAGAGAGGTTCCACCGACATGAGGAATAGGATGAGTGTGTTTTAGATTTAGATTGCTT
The DNA here is from genome assembly GCF_000801105.2 of Raphanus sativus. Classification (NCBI taxonomy): domain Eukaryota; kingdom Viridiplantae; phylum Streptophyta; class Magnoliopsida; order Brassicales; family Brassicaceae; genus Raphanus; species Raphanus sativus. Next base: position 2,200 of record NW_026621083.1, read on the forward strand.
TGAATATGAAATAGGAAACATAAATATTTCTGGGAAAATAAGAGAGTTCGATGAATTAGGGTTGATAAAGTGTGAGTTGGGAAAGTGAGACAGAGTTGGGAGATATTTACGAGAGATGTTGGTTTTATAAATTAATAGAGTTGTGGTTGACAAAAAAAAAAATTAAAAGAGTTGTGTTGGAGGTTATAATGGTCAAACAACACCAAAGAAGTGTTTCTCATCTGGAAAGTGACTCCACATGTAATTGTGAAGTCATAAAGTGCCTCTAGAGGTAAATTTCTCTTGGTTTATCCTGGTTTGATAAGAATCATGAAGATATTGTCATATGTCCGAACATGCTAATCTGGAATCACTTGGATAGAAAGTGGGATTTCTTTTTCCTCACAACTCCTATGAGATTTATTCAACTTCCTTGTTACTTTCCACTGATTATTGGTTCCCAATCAAGCTTCTTACACATTGGTTCATCCTGGTTTGATAAGAATTATGAAGATATTGCCATA
>NW_026621084.1:0-2701 GCF_000801105.2 Raphanus sativus
GTTGTGAGCAAGAAGATATCTGGTGTAGCCATGAGTAGAGACATTGGAGAGCTGAGTGAGTCTAACGAGGGAGGGCTAGACTTGAGCAGAGAAGAGCTAGACTTGAGCAGAGAAGAGCTAGACTTGAGCAAAGAAGAGCCAGACTTAGGCAGAGAAGAGCCAGACTTGAGCAGAGAAGAACCAGACGAGCTAGCCAGCTTGTGGACCGGACCAGTAACTCGATTAAGGCTGAGAGTACAAGTGGAGAGTCTCAAATACTTAGCCAATTTCGTGGATACAAGACCAGGAGGAGAGATTCAAGATAAACCAGTCTGTTGGTTTAATTTAATTGCAATGTAATTGGGCTGGGCTTATTTGGTTTTCATTGGTTTTCATTTAATTCAAACCAAACACAATTAGGATTAGTAAACCAATTTCAATTGGGGTTAGGAGGGGGATTTCAAAATTCTTAACCTAATTGGTTAAGGATTAGGTTAGAAGTCGTTTCCTGATTTCTTTAAGACTTGTAAGCAGCTTGCTTTGTTTTTCATTCAACTTTCAATCTAAAAACTTTCAAACAAAGTTGTTTCAATCTTTAAGCTTTCTCTGTTCAGCTCAAGAACATTGATCTCACTAAGGAAAGAAATTCCTAGTGAACCATCTTAGACAATACAAGGTGATCTTGTGTCTTTGAGTAGCTAAACAACTTCTGAGCAATCCATAGCTCTTTAGCAAAGTCCATCATCATCTATCATCTATCCACAAGCCTTGAAGCAAATTGAGTCTTTGATTCTCTGTTTGCAAGGATTATCAAAGCATTAACCCACCTACAAGAGATCCAGGGAGAGACAGCCATTCCAGGGCTGCACCAAGTGGTATCAGAGCCTCTTGAAGGTTTAGGGTTGATTTTCTTAACCTAGGTCACGACCTGTATCTACTATCCAAGCATCTACCCACCTACAAGAGATCCAGGGAGAGACAGCCACTCCAGGGCTGCACCAAGTGCACCTACTATCCAGCAATCTACTATGTTTTATTTTAGAAAACAAGAAGAGAAGGCTAAACAACCAGTGACAAGAGAGCTGTTGCAAAGAAGAAGAAAACAGATCCAGATTCCACCTTTCTATGGGGACTTTGATCCTGATACATATCTAGAATGGGAAAAGGAGATGGATTTAATTATTAAGTTTCATAGAAACACAGCAGAGAAGCAGGTTCATATAGCAACTACTGGCTTTTATGGGTATGCACTTGAATGGTGGTATCAACTTGCTAACAAAAGAAAACAGTGTGGAGAGTTACAGATTTCTTCTTGGTATGAGATGAAGGCTGTCATGAAGAAAAGGTTTGTAGCCAAGAGGTATGGTCAAACTGATTTGGAAAGGATGCACAGCCAATCTGGGTCAGCTAAAGGACGTGCTAGAACACCAAAAGATGAGCCAAGGACATACTATGGTGGTGAGGCAGCAAGAAAATAGCAGCTACATCAAGCATATCTTGAGGAATTGCAAAGCCCACAGTTCAAGCAACAACTCAGGAACATGGTCGATCACTCACTCACTGCTGTGGTGAATATTCCTCAAAAGAGGTCAGTGCCACGTCCAGCATCAAAAGCTGATGAGCTAAGTTGTTACCAGAAGGAACCAGCAGAGAAGAAAGAAGAAACTGCAGCAAAACAGGGTGAGAGAGCACAAGAACCAGCCACTTCTTGTCAAGGAGATTACTTGCATAATGATCTGAAACAAGAGGAGAGATCATCAGTTATATGTGATCATGTGCCTGGTCAAAACAAAGCTGAAGAAGGAGTGGTTAATGGATCACCTAAAGCTCATGAATTGGCAGTTATAACATGTTGTTCAAGAAGGTGATATCATTAAATCTTTTTTTTGTGATTTACTAATGAAACCTCATGTATGGATTCAGACCAGCATAGTGGATCATCTGAGGTTTGTTAAGGGGCTGCAACACCTTGTTTTTGAACCAGGAGGGAGCTTTTGTGTGCATAAAAGCATTACCAGCAATCTGATCCAAATAGCAGCAGCATTAAAGCTTGAGTTGGAAGGGTTCTTGCATGATCAGGAAGAACCAATGCTAGTTTCTGGTTTCTCTAAGCTGAGACCACGTGCCCAGAAGTCTAAGATCAAGGCTTGTTCTTGGTATCAGTGGGGAGAAGTTCAATCAAAAGCAGTGAGATCTAAGCTAAACAATGAGAAGGAGCAGTGTGCCTTAAGTGTTGTTTGCAATGAGAACATCTCACCTGGGTATCTAAGACACGTGAGAGGCTTACAATCTTTGTGTTTGAGCCTGGAGGGAGCTTTATGTGCTCAGATTTCTCATAGCAATAGAGGCATTGCTTTTGGAGCATAAGGAGAATGGTTCTATCATCTTACAAGGCTCGGATTTGAGGACAAATCCTTTTAAAGGAGGAGGGGATGGTGTAGCCATGAGTAGAGACATTGGAGAGCTGAGTGAGTCTGACGAGGGAGGGCTAGACTTGAGCAGAGAAGAGCTAGACTTGAGCAGAGAAGAGTTAGACTTGAGCAAAGAAGAGCCAAACTTAGGCAGAGAAGAGCCAGACTTGAGCAGAGAAGAACCAGACGAGCTAGCCAGCTTGTGGACCGGACCAGTAACTCGATTAAGGCTGAGAGTACAAGTGGAGAGTCTCAAATACTTAGCCAATTTCGTGGATACAAGACCAGGAGGAGAGATTCAAGATAAACCA
>NW_026621085.1:0-2699 GCF_000801105.2 Raphanus sativus
TCCACAACATTTGCGTCTTACTTAAGTTATGTACAGGAGAATTCCAAAACTTGTTTGTTCAATAAATGATTAAAGAAAGACTTTTTTTAGATGATAAAGAACGGTTGTTCAAAAAAATAAGATGATAAAGAACGACTTTGTTTCCACAAATTGAGTCTTTCCTTTAATTGGGTACAAGAAAATTTCAAAAACTTGGTTTTCATTTTCAAAGAAAATCAGGTGACTGGTGAGGATAAATATTTAAAAAGTAGTCTTTCTGTTTCATTTTAATTATCATGTAAAACAAAATTTTTGTTTCAAATTTCGTTTTAAAATTTTGATGTAAAATTCATTATGTTAAGTAATTCTTTATATTTTGTAGTCTATAATTATGTTAGTTGAAATATTATTACGTGTATAGATAATTATATTTATTTTTGAAAATATACATAATTTAATGGTTTTTTAATTTGTGTGCACAAACTTAAAACGAACATATATGTGAAAATATAAAATAATAATTAAATCCTCCTATATAAAATTGAGAGTATAATCTATTTTATTAATTTAAATCATTTTAAAAGAAAAAAAAATCCATCAATGTTCGATTTTTGAACCACTCATCAACGATAAGATAATAATATAAATAATTTCCAATATCCTAAACATCACACTGGTCGCACACTCTCTCCTCAGTCTCATCTCCTCCTGATCATACTTCAACCTCCACATGGCTTCCGTCGCCGCAAGTCCCGCCTTCTCCCTCCTCAGGTCCACCGGAGCCGCCGCAACTCGCGCGCGCGCCTCCCTTCTACCAGTCCCCTCCTCCAAATCCATCATCTCCACGCGCCCTCCTCTCGGCTTCTCCGCCGTCCTCGACTCCCACCGTTTCTCCCTCCACGTGGCCTCGAAGGTTCGCTCAGTGCGCGGGAGAGGGAGCAGGGGAGTCGTCTCCATGGCGAAGAAGAGCGTGGGTGACTTGAGCTCAGCTGATTTGAAAGGGAAGAAGGTTTTCGTTAGAGCTGATCTGAATGTGCCTCTCGATGATAATCAGACGATTACTGACGATACGAGGATCCGTGCCGCAATTCCGACGATCAAGTATTTGATTGACAATGGTGCTAAAGTCATCCTCTCTACTCATCTGGTAAATCATCATCTCTCGGGACACACTACTACATTTGAATATTCCTCCACTAATCGCATGCCTGAGATTAGAGACCTGGGCCTCTGGGTTCGGTTCCGTTAGTTAGGTTTTCGGTTAGTTCGGTTCGCTTAAAATTGTGCAGAAGTGAACATAAAACAAATTTGGTTCAATATTCGGTTAGTTTGGTTTGTGAAAACTCTGCCGAATTTAACAAAAATATCAGTTGTGGTTAGATTTTAGGTTTAGTTTGAGTAAAAACTCGGATAATTTAGTTTTTTCTAGTTAGTTCTTCGAAATTTGGTCTATTGGTTAGTTCCGTTTGTTAAGAAAAAAAAAAGATAATTTTATGGTGAATATAAAGCCAACTATATTATTTTTAGTTTACACTTATATATAAAATGTATATAGATAGATTATTAGTTTATGATTTTAATGAATATTTACATAGGATTTCTTTTACAAAATTATTATCTTACTATTTTATCAATTTGTATCATATAAAATTTATTAATTTATAGTATTGTTAATCGTAGAGTTTCTACCGTAGATTGAGTTTAGTAAAGTTTTTTTTTTTTTTTTTGTGAAATTTAACTAACAGATTGCCGAATCTAATTGTTTGCTGAATAGCACCGAACCCTAAACCGAAAATGAACCGAAAAGCGTAAATTTCGGTTTAGTTAGGTATTCAAATCCGCTGGCCTTGCTAGACCCTTTAATGTGTTTGAACAATCTTTTTCCCAGGGAAGACCAAAGGGAGTGACACCAAAGTTCAGTTTAGCTCCTCTTGTCCCTAGGCTGTCTGAACTTCTTGGTATTGAGGTAAAAAAAGATTTCATGCTTTGTCTCACTATGATCATCTTCCTGTGATAAATCAAAATCTCTTGAGAGTGAATTTTGTTTGCAGGTCAAGAAAGCTGACGACTGTATCGGTCCGGAAGTGGAGAGCTTGGTAGCCTCTCTCCCCGAAGGTGGAGTTCTGCTTCTTGAGAACGTCAGGTTTTACAAGGAGGAAGAGAAGAACGATCCTGAGTTCGCTAAGAAGCTCGCTTCACTAGCTGACCTTTACGTCAACGATGCTTTTGGTACTGCTCACAGAGCTCATGCTTCCACCGAGGGAGTCACAAAGTTCTTGAAACCCTCAGTTGCTGGTTTCCTTCTTCAAAAGGTAGAGAGATTCTTGCTACATTGTGGTGGTTGGTATACCATACCCTTTAACTCTCTGTACATTGTTTCTTACAGGAGCTTGATTACCTTGTGGGCGCTGTTTCAACCCCAAAGAGACCGTTTGCAGCCATTGTTGGTGGTTCCAAGGTGTCGTCCAAGATTGGAGTCATTGAATCGCTTCTTGAGAAGTGTGATATCCTTCTTCTTGGAGGTGGAATGATCTTTACGTTCTACAAGGCACAAGGTCTTTCTGTTGGCTCGTCACTTGTTGAAGAAGACAAACTTGAGTTGGCTACGTCTCTCCTTGCTAAAGCTAAGGCTAAAGGCGTCTCTCTTTTGTTGCCAACCGATGTTGTGGTTGCTGACAAGTTCGCCCCTGATGCCAACAGCAAGGTCTCTCTCTCTCTCT
>NW_026621086.1:0-2698 GCF_000801105.2 Raphanus sativus
GTGTTGCAAGAACAGCAGTTATGGTTGCAGAATCAAAACAAGATCATAGCTAAGCACTTGATGTGATCTTAATTTGGCTATAGACTGAGATTGAGATGCTTCTTTTGATGTTTTGTTTTGTTAAGTTGTAAACTGTAACTAATTTTTTCATAACTAGGAGAAGAGTGAGATACAACAATTGTTTGACATATACACAAGATAGTTTGTGCCTGATGCATTCACATTAATTGAGAAGGGGAATGTTAACCACATCTACACAAGTAAAACTCAGATATTCAAATTCAAGTTTCACCTGCTCTGCTCTATACATATATCAGGATTACGAAGCTAAAGCCCATTCATTAAGTGTGGCAGCCTTTGCCATAGGTTGTTTGCATTCACATAGAAGATGGATCATGGATGCATCAGATATTTTCATAGCATATAAAAAGATATTTGCATATATCTACGTGGATGTGGAATGACACATGTATACATGCATTATGTAGATTGGCGGAGGATATTAATGAAGATGGTAGCTAAATGGAATAATGAGAGTAGGTCAAACCGTCAAGTGGGTTTTGTCGTGTCGATTGCATTAGATTGACCAAAGCTGTAGCTTGACCCCAAAGCCACGAGGGATATCTACCAATCACATCATCACAATGCACACGATACATCCTTTTCTATTAATTATGTTAACAAAACCCACCACAATCTATATATATAAAGAAGGGTTGGTTCTCTCCTGCTAACACATCAGCATCCAGCTAGATAATTCAAGCTCTGTCGCGTTGCCACGTGTCAAAGGCGGACGAAACTCAGCGTTTCATTTAACGCGTAACGTGATGGGCTTCCTTTGTGATTTCGTGTTTGGGCTCTGAGTCTGGTGTCTTCGTCCAGCCAGAATAGAGGTGTTTCTCGCTTTAACCCTAATTGCTCCATCGCATGTTTGGAGATCGTCTCTCCGTTCCCCCGACGACGGCGCATGACGTCTGAGTGTCCTTTTCCAGACTGAAATTGGCGGAGGTGTAACTTCACGTTTATTCCAATTAATTCCATCACCACTATAAGTTAAAGATATTAAAATAGATTCAAATCAATAATTACTCTAAAATCATAATTCGTAGATTTCAATGCTAAAAAGGATAAATATATCTCTACCTTTAAGTTAAATAAATCTAAACCAATATATTTTTGGTCAAGTTCTTCAAAAAATTTATGAAGCATATAAACGTTGGTGTGTTTTTAGGTATTAGAGAATATAAAAAAAAAATCGGATCTCCCCATGTTGAACTAATAAGTATTAAACAGTTGCATGAACCTAGTAAATTTTTTTCCCAAACATAGAAAATAAAATACTTAAAATACGAATTTCACTCATAGTCAACGACACATAATACGGAAATCACAACTCTATCTAAGGAGGCTGCTAAACCACCTCAGAACATTCATAGAGGAAAAAAACAGAAAGGAAAAATCAAAAACATAGATAGCTAAGTTGCGAAAGTAAAGAAAAAAGCATATGCATTATTAAAATACAGAGCATGAAAACGTAATTGCTGGAACTCCACCTCAAGCAACACAGGCCTTCTTGACCACCTTGGAAGTCGTCGCATCCGTCTTATGCGCATCACCAACTGGCTTTTTTCCAGTACTCTTAGATGCCTCACAACCGCCACTGCCGGATGTAAGTGATCCATGACTTAGCCTGCCATCCGGGTCATCGTCATCATAATCGTCATCACCCACCTGTTACATCTCAGAGTATTATAATATAAATACATGTCTATGTTAATAGTGAAACAGAGTAATAGACATTTTACTTACATTCTCGACGAAGTCGGGGGCTGGCGCATGGTCAATCTCATTGATGATGCATGATACGGTGAAAGTCTGATGATGGGCGGTGAAGTTATATGAAGTGAATCTGACTTCGAAAGTGTACGCAAGTCTGCAATGAACGGAGGTATCTTAGAGTCCTCAGGGTTCACTCCTTCGGCCTTTTTGTCAGACGGAATTAACAGATGAGCTAGTGACCGTTATGTGATAACCATGTAATGAGTCAAACACATATCTTACTAACAGCCGACCAGCTTCACTTGCTCTAAGGTTGTGTAGATTCGTCATCTCACCATCGAAACAAACGAATGTCCCTTCAGCAGTATCATCCTCTACAACCATCTCAACACGATAGCTAAGGAGAAATAAAAAATTTAAAATGTAATTAATGAGATGTATGTATATATGAAGCGGGATAGCTATTAATGAGAGCTAGTCACCACCTCGGTAGACCTTATTACCTGTGACATGGCAGTGATGATAAAATCATTGAGCTCACGAATTGTCACAGGCTCAACCTTTGCATATCCCCTTAGCAGTGGTGCTGCAGATGGAAGACCAGTGTCCCTAGCTACCAATCTGAACAAAAAGTACGACTGTCAGCAACCTAAGCCTCTCATCGTACGCGTACACATTCAATAACAGCTACGCTTACTTGTAGAAGCAAGATTCCCCTTCAGCTGTCCAAGTAAATATGAGTACCAGACATTGCGTTGAGAAACAAACGACCTGCACAGCATACTAAAGAGTTGCACAAATGTGATTTTCCATAATATCAGATAGCATTATACGGGATAAAACAACATAATACCTCCATCTGTCTTCGGATTTATGTTTGTGGCAACTATCACCTTTGTATCATCACGCAAGCCTTCAA
>NW_026621087.1:0-2698 GCF_000801105.2 Raphanus sativus
CGAACAGGCTAATCTGGAATCATGTGAATAGAAAGTGGGATAGCTTCTTCCTCACAACTCCTATGAGATTTATTCAACTTCCTGGTAATTCTACACTGATCAGTGGTTTCATATCAAGCTTCTTGCATCTTGGTTCCTTCTGTGATGTGATCATGGACCAGATAGATGATGAAGAAGATGAGACTAAGGATCAACCAGCTCAAGAGGATGCCTTAGAAGTTTCAGAAGGACCAATGACTCGTGCTAGAGTTAAGAAGCTCAAAGAAGCCATTGGAGGTTTACTTAGGAAGTCTCTGAATCAAGATGAATGTCTTGGAGGAAGCTTGATACTTCAAGACACCCTTATCACCATCCAATCTTTTATCTAAAAACCCTTGTTCTCTCTGACTTGTCTTTGCGAGTTCTTGAGTTCTGTTGGTGAGTAATATCCAGCAATCTCTAGTTGTCTAAAGAGGTGTGTTATATCCAATCTAGTCAACTAAACCGTGTCAAGGAGCCATTCCGCAACTCTTTGATTCATCACCATTTCACTGCCTTGAAGATCTTGAGTCTTTGATTCGATCTTGCAAGGATCTATCCATATCATCCAGAGAAATCATCCTAGGATCGTATTAAGTGGTATCAGAGCACTCTGGATAGGGAAGTTCTCGATCTCTCTTTGATTTTTGATTTGAACTATTCGGCTTCTTTTCAAATCATCGATAGATCTGTGTTTTTGTTTAAGTTTATCACTTGATCTGATCATTCTATCACTTGTTTTCATTAATCTGAATCGAATCCTGTTAGATCTAAGAATCTTTATCATATTTGAATTTGAATCGATCAATTGCTTGTGTTTGAAGAAATCGTGATCATAAATCTGTTGTTTGTTCTGCAAGTTTTCATCATTTTTCTTTGTTTGATTTCGTTTCTATTGAACTACTTATTTGTTTAAGTGTTTGATTGAATCAGGTACCATGGGGAACGAGACTGATGAAGAAGCGGATAAGAAGAAACAAAATGCTGATGGAAGCCATGACTGCTCAGTTGAACAAAACCATGTTGGAGAACATGTCAACTATGATGAAAGACAACATGGAAGAAATTAGAAGGGAGATTAGACAAGCTACTGGTCAAGGACACAGCCGTGAAGCTGAAAGAGAAGAGCAATCTCCACAACGCCAACGAGAGCATGATGGTTCACAAGAAACTGATAACTACTATGAGCGTAGAAGATCCTCTTCTAGAGACAGTCGTAGGAGACCTAGGAGAGATCACGTGGGAAGAAGGTATCATAGAGATGAGTATACTGGTCTTAAAATCAAGATCCCTCCTTTCCATGGCAAGGTTGATCTTGATGCTTACTTGGAGTGGGAGAAGAAGATTGAGATTGTCTTCAATTGTCAACACTACACAAACGCTCAAAGGATCCAAATCGCCACTACTGAGTTTTATGACTATGCTTTGAGTTGGTGGGATCAGCTGGTGACTGCTAGACGTGTCAATCAAGAATATCCTGTTGACTCTTGGCAAGAGATGAAGTCTTTGATGCGTAAGAGGTTTGTACCTAGCCACTACCATCGTGATCTGCACCAGAGGCTACGAAAACTGATTCAAGGCTCCAAAACCGTGGAGGAATACTATCAAGAGATGGAGTTGTTGATGCAGAGAGCGAGTGTCTCAGAAGATAGAGAAGCTACCATGTCAAGGTTTCTTGGAGGACTCAACCGTGAGATACAAGATAGAGTGGAGATGCAGCATTACGTTGAGCTAGAGGAGATGCTACACAAAGCTATCTTGGTGGAACAACAACTCAAAAGAAAGAGCTACTCTCGTTCTAGCTATGGTACTAGCAAGTTTCAGCATTCAAGGGAAGAGAAGCCTAGTTACCAGAAGGAGAGCAAGCCTTATCAGAAGGATGACACTAAACCTGGCAGCATCTTCGACAAGGACAAAGGAAAAGCAGTAGCTACGGGTTCAAAGTCTCGGGATGTCAAGTGCTTTAAGTGTCAAGGGCGTGGGCACTATGCCAACGAGTGTACTAACAAGAAAACCATGATTCTTCTAGACACTGGAGAGTATTTGTCTCAGGATGAGAAGATCCACACTGAACGTGAGCAATCTGAGGCAGAGTCTGAAGAAGAACCGGTCAGAGGAAGGTTACTAGTAACAAGAAGACTTCTGAATCTTCAAACCAAGGCAGAAGAGACTGAGCAGCGTGAGAATTTGTTCTACACTAGATGTCTGGTTCAAGGAAAGGTCTGCAGTCTCATCATTGATGGAGGAAGTTGTGTCAACGTGGCCAGTGAGACAATGGTGGCAAAGTTGGGTTTGAAAGTTCAGAAACATCCAAAGCCATACCGGTTGCAGTGGATTAATGAAGAAGGAGAAATGAGAGTCTCAACTCAGGTTCTGATTCCCATAGCCATTGGTAAATACGAAGATAAGGTTCTATGTGATATACTACCTATGGAGGCAAGCCACTGATGTGATCATGGACCAACAACTTGATAAAGAGGTGATCAAGGATAAGCAAGATGAAGATGGAGATGCCTTGGCCATTCCCAAAGGTCCCATGACTCGTGCAATGACAAGAAGACTACATGAAGCTGTTGGAAACATACTTAAGATGTCTTGGAAGCAAGAAGATTGTTTTGGTCGTAGCTTGAGCAACCAAGACACACTTACCACACTTCAAGCTGAACCTTCAAGCTGATCA
>NW_026621088.1:0-2695 GCF_000801105.2 Raphanus sativus
GCAGTATATGAAATTTTAGTAAAGTAAATATTAAAAAAATAGTTTATACTAAATTGAAGACTATAAACTTCAGTATATAGAGTATTTATTATTTTAGAAGGGGTTAATCTACAGATTTTGAAAAAAAATTCAAAAAAATGAAAATCTTGTTTTAGTGTATAGTTTCATCGAACACTAACATAAGATGATGGTCAAAAAATTTAGAACCTCTGTTCTCTCCGTATCTCAAGATAATAAAGATTTTATAATGTTAATTCCACTAATATAGGCAGTATATAAAGTTTCAGTAAACTAAATATTAAATAATTAGAATGATTCCTATATACCATGAAAGAAACATTCGAATACATTAATTCAAATGTAGAATGTGGTTTGAAATTTTTAAACTAAGTGAAGAGTATAAACTTCAGTATATAGAGTATTTACCGAAAATTCATTATTTTGGAAGGGGTTAACCCACGGATTCTGAAAAAAAATCAAAAATATGAAAATCTTGTTTTAGTGTATAGTTTCATCGAACACTAACATAAGATGATGGTCAACGATTTTAGAACCTCTGTTACCTCCGTATCTCTAGATAATGAAGATTTTATAATGCTAATTCCACTAATCTACACAATATAAGAAATTTTAGTAAACTAAATATTAAAAAAATAGAATGATTCCTACATATCATGAAAGATAGCTTAGAATACATTAATAAAAATGTATAATGTGGTTTGAAATTTTTAAACAAAAGTGAAGAGTATAAACTTCAGTATATAGAGCATTTATTGAAAATTCATTATTTTAAAAGGGGTTACCCACGGATTTTGGAAAAATTTCAAAAATATGAAAATATGGTTTTAGTGTATAGTTTTATCAAACACTAACATAAGATGATGGTCAAAGAGTATAGAACCTCTGTTGTCTCTGTTTATTTAGATATTGAAGATTTTATAATTCTAATTCCACTAATCTAAGCAGTATATGAAATTTCAGTAAACTAAATATTAAAAAATTAGAATGATTTATATATACCATGAAAGAGACTTTAGAATACATTAATTCGAATGTAGAATATGGTTTGAAATTTTTAAACTAAAGTGAAGAGTATAAACTTTAGTATATAGATTATTTACCGAAAACTCATTATTCCAGAAGGGGTTAACCCACTGATTTTGAAACAAATTCAAAAATATGAAAATCTTGTTTGAATGTATAGTTTCATAAAACACTAACATAAGATGATGGTCAAAGAGTTTAGAACCTCTGTTGTCTTCGTTTCTCTAGATAATGAAGATTTTGTAATGCTAATTCCACTAATCCATGCAGTATATGAAATTTTAGTAAAGTAAATATTAAAAAATTATAATAATTCCTATATACCATGAAATATAGCTTAGAATACATTAATTCAAATGTCGAATGTGGTTTGAAAATTTTAAACAAAAGTGAAGAGTATAAAATTCAGTATATAAAGCATTTACCGAAAACTCATTATTTTAAAAGAGGTTAGTTAACCCATGGATTTTGGAAAAATTTCAAAAATATTAAAATCTAGTTTTAGTGTATAGTTTCGTCGAGCACTAACATAAGATGATGGTCAAAGAGTTTAGAACCTCTGTTGTCTCCGTTTCTCTAGATAATGAGAATTTTATAATGCTAATTCCACTAATCTAGGCAGTATATGAAATTTTAGTAAACTAAATCATAAAATATTAGAATGAATCCTATATACCATGAAAGATAGCTTAGAATACATTAATTCAAATGTGGAATGTGGTTTGAAACTTTTAAACAAAACTGAAGAGTATAAACTTCAGTATATAGAGCATTTACCGAAAACTCATTATTTTAAAAGAGGGTTTTGAAAAAAATTCAAAAATATGAAAATCTTGTTTTAGTATATAGTTTAATCAAGCACTAACATAATATGATAGTCAAAGAGTTTAGAACCTTTGTTGTCTCCGTTTCTCTAGATAATGATGATTTTATAATGCCAATTCCACTAATTTAGGTAGTATATGAAATTTAAGTAAACAAAATTGATATTCGTGTTCACGCACACCAATTAACCTAATGTGCACACTACCACAATCGAATGGTATGTCGATGTAGCACTTTAGGATCGAATCCACAGAGACCAACTCTTACACTTTATTTCTATAGGATCAATATTAAGCTAAAACAATATGGGGGTTTTGAGTTTTGTAACAAGCAGCAAATAAAATAAAGTAAATGTGAATTCAGATTAAAGAGAAGCCAGCCTAGGGTTACTTCATCGGGTGTCAATACTTGTGAGCCAAACAATTATTCAAGTGCTAAATAGAACAGTCTAGAACTCGGATCACTCAAGTAGAACAGTCCACTATCGTGATACTGCTCCCTATGCTGATCGATCTCACCGTCTAACTGTCGTTGAGGTGAGAAGCGACAACAAGCAATAGAGATCAAGTCCGATAGGTTCACAGAACACCCTAATATCTACTTTCGCTGATTAGGGATGCAATGCTCATTCAAAACAGATCTAGCAACCTAAGCACTTTTGATGATCAGATTAAACCTATGATCTAACATTAAGCGGCCAGCTTAATGCAAGCAGTAAGAATGGTTATGAATGAAGACAATCGAGTGATTCACTTATCTATGTTTAGCTCACGAAATCAACACCCTAGAACCCTAGACAAGCAAGCCGACTACTCAGCCATGAACA
>NW_026621089.1:0-2694 GCF_000801105.2 Raphanus sativus
ACAAGGAGAGCTAGAAGATGAAGTATACATGCGCCCACCACCTGGAATGGAAAGCATGGTCAAGCCTGGAAATGTTTTGAGATTGAGGAAAGCAATATATGGTCTAAAGCAATCTCCAAGAGCCTGGTATCACAAGCTGAGTTCAACACTGAATGGAAGGGGTTTTAGGAAATCTGAAGCCGACCACACCTTGTTCACTCTGACCAGCAAGCAAGGGATCATTGTTATACTCATCTATGTGGATGATATAATCATCACAGGCAGTGACAAGGAAGGGATCAACTCAACCAAGGTGTTTCTCAAAGCAACATTTGACATCAAGGACTTGGGAGAGCTCAAGTATTTCCTTGGGATTGAGATATGCAGATCAAAGGAAGGGTTGTTCCTGTCTCAAAGGAAATACACTCTGGATTTGTTAAAAGAAGTTGGTGATCTTGGCGGAAGAGCTGCTAAAACACCACTAGAAGATGGATACAAAGTGATGCGTGAGGGGGAGATTGAAGACAAGGCTTATGGAGATGTGAAGCACTATAGAAGAATGGTTGGGAAGCTGATATATGGTGTGATCCTAAGCAGGCTCAAACTCAAGGGATTGGATCCATGGTATGACACAGCTAAGACACTGATCAAAGCTTGGCTGAATAGGAAGTTTCAAAGTCTCATTGGAATGATCTATGAAGTTCTGGACAGAGAGAAGAGAAGAACACTTGGTATAGCTTTGAAACAACTTGAACAGCCAACTGAGATTAACAGGAACTGGATCAGACCAAGGATCAAAGACAAGCTACTCTCAGCCTTATTTTGGCGTGGATAAGCAAGGAGAGAGAGAGATAATCTGCAGAGAAAATAAACCAGCCTGTTGGTTTAATTTAATTTCAATGTAATTGGGTTGGGCTTTATTTGGTTTTCATTTAATTTAAACCAAGACAATTAAGATTAGTAAACCAATTTTAATTGGGATTAGGGGTTTAATAAGACTCAATTTCGTGGGTTTAGAGTAGGAATAAGTTTAAACCATCTTGGTTTATTCCTAGGTTAGTTGGCGATTTCTTTTAAAAACTTGTACGCAGCTTTCATTATTTTTCATTCAACTTTTCAATCTAAAAACTTTCAAACAAAGTTGTTTCAATCTTTAAGCTTTCTCTGTTCAGCTCAAGAACATTGATCTCACTAAGGGAAGGAATTCCTAGTGAACCATCTTAGACAATACAAGGTGATCTTGTGTCTTTGAGTAGCAAAACAGCTTCTGAGCAATCCATAGCTCTTTAGCAAAGTTCATCATCAACATCTATCATCTAACCACAAGCCTTGAAGCAGATTGAGTCTTTGATTCTCTGTTTGCAAGGATTATCAAAGCATCTACCCACCTACAAGAGATCCCGGGAGAGACAACCATTCCAGGGCTGCACCAAGTGGTATCAGAGCCTCTTGAAGGTTAGGGTTTGTGTTCTTATTCTGAAATCACGAAATCTATCAATTACCATCAGATCTACAATGTCTTCTATTGAGAGGAACAGAAACCTTAGGGAGAGAGCTGTACTCAAAGCAAAAAGAGAGTATTGGCAAGAGATGAGAAGAATCAAGGAGCAGGCTGAGCTTGAGAGAGAGTATCAACTTGTCCAGGAAGCAAAGAGGAGGGCACAACATGACTATTTTCATAGCCAACAATTCCAAGAAGACCTGAGACAAAACTTGCTTCAAGCTTTCCAGGGTTTGATAGTAATTGAACCAACAAGACCAGATAGTAAGAGAAGGAAACCTGCTGATCTAAAGCCGCATGAAGAAGCTAAGCAACCTGATGTTCAGCCACGACCAGAACAGGCTGAGAAGATGAAATTGGTGTTAGATAAGTCCCTTAACAAAGGCTTTGAAGGAAGTCTTAAACCTACTAAAGAAGAGTCATCAATCACAGCCAAAGGAGAGGGCAAACAAACTGAACCAGAACTAGTTATTCATTGTCAAGAAGATAGCTTGTCTGATCAGTTGGAACAAGAGGAGGATGCACAAGTTGAGTGTGACCACGTGCCTCACCAAACAAAACAAGAAGATGGAGCTCTTGGAGGGTCACCTAAAGCCCCTGAAGTGGTGCTTTCAATAGTTGAGCAAGGTGATAACTTTAAGACATTATCTTGTGATTTACTAATCAGATCTGTGGGATGTCTTCAGTTCAATTTAGTGGAGCATCTGAGAGTTGTCCAGGGTCTGCAACAAGTTGTTTTTGAACCTGGAGGAAGCTTATGTGTGTTTAGAGAAAGTCACAAAATTCTGGAACAGAAAGCAGCAGCCTTCAAGCTTGATTTACAAAGTTCATTCACTTTTGAAGAACAAGATTTGTGGTCAAATCTTTTTGAAGGGAGAGAGGATGGTGTGATCCAAACAAGCTGCTTTGGCAAGGATAAGGAGAGAAAGGCGTGGCTACATTCTGTAGACAATGACTTGCAAACTTGGATACATCATCTCAGGCCAGAACAACTTGTTATACATGCTGAGAACAGACCAAAGCTTAAGTGGAACTATGGTGATTGTTTCACACGACCACCAGACTCTCCAAAGGGGTTCTTGCAAGATCAGAAACGAGCCTTGCTGGGTTCTTATGAGGCTAGGCTGAGGAATGGAAAAGGATTGCAGTGCTGGGTATTTGATCCAGGAGATGATCAGGGTTCTACCATCTTACAAGACTTGGATTTGAGGACA
>NW_026621090.1:0-2685 GCF_000801105.2 Raphanus sativus
TATTTGTTTTTATTTGGATTTTACATATGTAACCATGATAAGATTCGATATTATATGTCGACACTGAAAAATTCAACACATAGACTGATGTTTCTCCTATATATAGACCCTCAAAAGTCAAATCGAGGTCATAAATATAATTATACAATCATTCATTTTGTATCCATTTTGTTTCTGTTTATATTTTCTTATTATAAAAAACTCGTACATATAAAATTAGTGAATTACCAGGTAAATTGTCATGCAAGTTATTTTTACGGTGGTATGTCATCTTTTACAAAATTGTGCTTCTTTTTTTTTGATCAAACCTTTCATTACTTGCTTCAAAAGAAAACGTTTTACAACTAGGGGAAATTAAAACACACAGCAAGAGCTGCTTTTGCTAAGCTATCAGCATCCTCATTCTTAACACGAGGGATAAAGAAGAAGGAGATAGAGTCCAAGGATCGAGTCAACACGCCTATGTCGTGGAGGATGCCTTGAACGGTAGTCACAGAGGAGTTTCCTGTGAGGTAGTCCGAGAGACTTTTACAATCTGTAAAACAGAGTAAGTCTTTGAAACCTGCATAAACAGCATAGCCAATGGCTTCTTTCATGGCCAGAGCTTCGGCAACCATTGCTGAAGCAACGACGCGGCGGTGAGAAGAGCCACTGAGCAGTGTTGCACCGGAGGAGGTCTTCACGATCCAGCCCATTCCACCCCTGCAAGTGTTCTTATCCCACGCTCCATCAGAGAAGACGTGTATCGCCGTAGACGTCGGGAGTCGATCAGTTTGATGGATGGGAGGTGATTGCGCTATTAACGCAGGCTTAGGAGGCTGAGCCAGTTGCCATTCTCTTCCATCTTTGAGAGCTTTTGTAATCACTTCATTCTCATCAAACAATTTATCTTGAAACACCAACTGGTTTCTACTAGTCCATAAGTTCCAAAGGATCCAAGGAAATAGCAGTTGAGAGATACCAGAGGGAGGGAGATTCACCATTTTTTGGCAGCTATTAAAGAGCTCTGTTACAGAAGTCACCACAGAGGGGTTTGGCTTGAACAGAGCAGGGGAGAGCTCCCACACCTTCATCGCAAAAGGGCAGGTAAGGAGGATATGGAGTATGGTTTCGTCACCTCCACATCGCTTGCATTTCCCATCAGTTTGAATGCCTCTTCTTTTGAGCAGATCACCCACATACAGAGCTCCCCGCTTAACTTTCCACAAAATTGTGCTTCTTTATAACCACATTTTTTCTATTTAATTATTTCATAGCATTTTTAAACTGATACTAGAAGGAAAGTGTTTCACTTCTATAACATATACAATATATACTTGAAGAAAATCTAACAATAGCTAAGATTCTAATTCAAACACATTGCTAAACTTTAAACGTTTGCTATGAGATGAAACACTAAAAATTAAAAAGAATGAGGAGAAAGAGATCACACTTTGAAGAATGATGACTTGGTGAGGATGTACTATTAGTCTATTACTATATCTATCAAATTTTGTCCCCCAGGAAAAGGGATATGGATAAGGGATTATATAGATATATTAGTTTGTGACAGAATAAACAAAATGTTTTCTTTTCCACACCTTTACTTTAGAGTTTAGACTTTGGAGGACATCGTAAGTACTTCACAGCTAATAATATTAATGAAATACCTATATGGCTATATTTCATATCATTGACGGAACTTTAAAGAACGAGCGAATCAGTATTGATTCCCCCACAGCCAATACTTATAGATAAAAAAATATGAGTATAAAATTGTTATTGGGCTAATATTCGTTCATCTCACTTGGAAAAACATTTTGCTGCTTTGAGTTTATGATCATTCTTGATTACTCGAGAGATTGTTGTATTTTTTCTTTAGTTGGAACATTTAAAAGAAAATAAAATTATATGTTCATACAAATGAAAGAAGAATGTAATTCGCTATGGGATAAGATTGTGAGAAGGTGGATCTTCTGCAAGTAGGATTTTTCTCGAACAAGTAGGGTCCAAAAAGATTTCACTGCTCTTAGATCCTTTTTTTTTTCTCTTAGATCTTTACATCTCATTCAACACTTCATATGTTAATCGCCCCTTTTTGTATATTGAACTTATTAAGCCTAAAATATATTTGTTCAAAAAAGTTATATCTTATTACATAAAGCTTGGTTCTTCAAAGTTACTAATTAACATGATCGTGACACGTGTCATTAAAATTTTTAAGATTTGATATGTCGACACTGCTGCTGTTTTATTTCATCAGCAGATATAGAACAATTAATCATAAACTAACAACTGGATAATGGTACAATGATGGAAGATTCGTCATATGCAATTATATCAACCATTTATAATTTGTTCTGATTATATCGAAAGTTCAACACATTGAAGTAGTCTGGTTTTGGTTTCAAAATTATCATCTTTATTTAAGAAAAATCATAACTAAGCTGGACACATCGTCTTTAGTGGTTAATTATCAATATTTCGTAATTATTAATAGACCACGGTACGATGAGAAGATTTTATGTTATTTGTTTTTATTTGGATTTTACATATGTAACCATGATAAGATTCGATATTATATGTCGACACTGAAAAATTCAACACATAGACTGATGTTTCTCCTATATATAGACCCTCAAAAGTCAAATCGAGGTCATAAATATAATTATACAATCATTCATTTTGTATCCATTTTGTTTCTGT